>NC_135742.1:7500-292500 GCF_041903045.1 Epinephelus lanceolatus
TTTTCACCCCAAACACGCCTTTGACTATGGGAAGGGACTCTGAGGAGGGATGATGGACTGTGCCTTTTAGTCTCATCGTCTTCGACGATGAGACTCAACTCCTTTCGTCCTGACCACCAAATACTACAGTTAAAAATGTCTGCAACTCCCCCTCCCCAGCCACTGCCTCGAGTTCCTCAAACCTCTGAGAACCTGAGGTAAGTCACACAGGAAGGACTTATCACACACATTTTTCTTTGTAATCATTTCACCTTTATTGTTACAAGACACTCAAGAAATACACTTTAAAATATGATGAGTTTTTCAAAACACATTAAAGCATAGTGAGGCCCACACCAACATCCTGGTCCTGGAAACAAACACAAAGACAAGCCATACACTGTCAAGTTCATGTTACCTTTGTAAAATGAAATGATTACATCATGGTTGTGTGATGAAACCCAAACGCATCAGCTGTTAAGGCCACAGCTCACCAAAACCAAGTGATCCTTTTACGTTTTTATATCATGCACTTAAATAATGAACCACTTCTGTTTCTACCACATCCAACATCTCATCAGGCTCAGGACTTAGGAGGTAAAGGTAAAAAGCTTAGATTACAGGTCAGGAGTTAGGGTTACGGGGTAAGGAGATTATGGGGTTAGGGACAGTTAAAAACAAAGACGTCAAACACAGTCTGAATCTCAAAAATTACAACTCAACAAAAATAAGTATGAAGCAATTAAAAATGCTGTTTTTAAAATTGACAACATTGCTCTCAAATAAGTCACCGAATGATTTACACTGTTTCTCGTCTGAACATCATCCTAAAATCAAACACATTCAGTTTTCACAGATCACTCAAATGTATTTATAAAAGATGATGACAACATCAGGACCAATGGACAACAAGGAAATACTGAAGTCCTCTAAATGTCTCACACACACACTCACTGACCTGAAAGTGACACTCGTCCCACCCACACATTTAAATACAGTGTCTCCAGAGACACCAGGACCACCAGGGATCCCACAGACACCAGGGACAACAGACACACCAGGGACACCATGGACACCAGGAATCCCAGGAACACCAGGTACATCAGGACCACTACGCACACCACGGATCCCAGGGACACTACTGACACCAGACACACCAGGGATCCCAGAGACACTAGCAACACCAGAGACACCAGGAACACCAAGTATCCCAGGGACACCAGAAACACTAGGGACCCACTCAGCAGGACGATTCTTAAACATGGACCTACAGACACCCATTATTTTCATTTCTTACATGTTTACATCCATTAATTACTCAAACACAATCCGCCCAGTCTGACGCATCAGTCCTGTGTCCTCAACACTGACCTGCAGGTAGACACGTTGACCTGCATGACGACACTGGTGGTGATGGAGGCTCCTGAGCTGAAGATTAAGAGGTTCAGAGGATTCTTGGCACTGAAGATTTCTGCTTCATCATGAACAAACTAACAGAGTTGAGAGTTGTTTGAGTTCATGTGACTTTGACACATATTTAGTGACTAACTGTGAGGACACCAATCCAGATCTTCAACAAATGAATCAACACACAGCAGAGTCCATGAAATGTCGTCTACACGTGGATGTTGCAGTTTCCACTCAATGATTGGACACGACTTCAGTATTCACTCTGAGCTGAGGAGGACCAGGTGTGTGATAGCAGGACAGAATCTCCCAGAATACTTTCAGCATGATGTGATTCCAGATGTCAAGGTCATCTGACGCAACCTGTGACAACTGATTTAAAAACTCTGAGAATTGCTGGAAAAGAGAGGTTGTAATAAATATTTTATATCACTGTATAATACACAACAGTAAGAAAACACTACTATCATTATTATCATTACCATTATCATTATTATTATTATTATTATTATTATTGTTATTATTATTATTACTTCAGAGTAGCAATGGTGGCTCTGACTTCATAAAACCAGAAAATGTCACCCACAGGAAAAAAGAAATCTCATCATAAAAAACATGAAGCATTCTTCAGTGTCAACATCAATTCATCAAAACATTTCAGTGTCTCTTATTGTCAAAGACTACGTTTGTTTTCTTTGTCATTGTTTCAGTGTTTTCTTCACATTTCAAGTGCATTCATGTCAAATACTTTGGTCGTTACCCAAAAAACAACAGGTCACCAAAATGTAACGTTATATCAACGTAATGTACAAACGAACACGTCTAATTTAACAGTCCAACAATCTGAAAATGCTCCAGTACATAGAAAGGTCCGCGACATCTTTAGCCTAGCTCAGCACAAACACTGGGAGCACGGAAAACTGCCAGCTTAGCTTAGCACAAACACTGGGAGCAAGGGGGAAACTGTTAGCTTAGCTTAAAGACTGGGACCAGGGGGAAGGGGTTAGCTTAGCTTAGCACAAACACTGAAAGCAGAAATAAAAACACCAACAAAACTTTAACCTTTACTTTTTCTAATTTCCATGTTTATATGTCGTATGCAGTTTCTTACACGTGTGCACAAATAGAAATGTAAAAATAACACATGAGCAGCAGTTACCGTTGATCAACAACACTTGGTGCAGTGACTGAACTAAGCATCCCAAAAGTCCTGAACTGGGAGTAAGACTGTTTAAACACACCCATCAGTCTTAGACCTGGTTTTCTTGGAAAGGGGATTTTCTTTTGATGGAGCTAAACTAACAGCTTCCTCTTGATTCTGGTCTTTGTGCTAAGCTAGGCCAGCATACATCTCTCTGTCCTGGAGGCACAAAGATGAACCTGAAAACTCCCTTCTCCTCTAATTCTGCACATCAGAGAACATAAGCATTTATGACAGAAAACTTTTATCACTCTGTTTATCTGTTAGTATTCGACCTGCTGTAAAAAAAAAACACAAAAAACAGTGTCATTTAGAAAAGACTTGGTGGACGTTGTTCCAGGTGTACAATGCTCTGTCTCGACACTTGACAGTGTGTTACTGTATAATAATTGTATGATGTGGTAGAGTGTTATGTTGTAAAGGACTCGTACTGACTCATTTGTTTATTGTATGACATGGTAGTGTGTCACGTTGTAAAGGAATCATGCTGAGTCATTGGTGTTTATTTGTTGTATGATGTGGTAGACTGTGAAGTTAACAAGGATTCATATTGACTCAGTATGTGTTTATTGTATGATGTGGTACAGTGTGACATTGTGAAGGACTCATACTGACTCGTTGGTGTGTGTTTATTGTATGATGTGGTAGAGTGTCACGTTGTAAAGGACTTGATGGCCGTTGTTCCAGGCGTACAGCGCTCTGTCTCGGGGGTTGTAGTCGAGCATGGACAGGTGACTGTATTTATTGGTCAGAGGAATGTCAATGTACTCGTAGGTGGAGGAGTTGGTGGAATAGGCGTAGTAAACTTTGGTTCCACCTGAGTACCCATTAGTCACGTACAGTGTCCCACAGATCATGAAGGCCTCACCAGCACTACGTTTGGGGTGGTTGGTGGTCCAGCTGCGGATGATCTGCAGAGTGTTTGGGTTTAACTGGCTGAGGACGATGTTTCCAGCATTCTGATTGGTGGCATAGACGGCCCAAAGCCCCCCCTCGTCCACCATGAGGTCGATGTCTGAGTGCCCCCCCCAGGAGTAATGATACATGTTGTTATACCCTGCAAAGTCCAGCTGTCGGGAGCGGCTGATGAGCGACGTGCTGAAATCAAACTTGATGATGGTGTGACTCTGGAACTTGTTGAAGTAAATGGATCCATTATAAACCACCTGACCGGTCCCAGACCAAGGATGAGGCAGGCGGTGAGACGTGAAGTTATCTGTCGTCATGAAGTCATACATTGACTGATACTCTCTGACAAAGCGGTTGTTATGGTAACCATCCATGTACCACACCTGTAAAGAAAAAAAAAAGATCTAAACATATGTAGTGATTGTTTCATTTGTTGTGTCAGCGTGATAGCATGACAGATGACCATATTCCATAAACACGTAACGTACTGATTATGATGTCATCATATTAAACATAGTTTGACTGTAGACTCAAATGAAATAAAAACTGACAGTTGAAACCTGACAGACCTTCATTCTCTAATGACCCTGGAACACCAAACATCCACTGGACTGCACTGTACATATATGTACACATATATCTGGACATGTAGACACATATATCTGTACATTTAAACCCATACATCTGTACACACATATACACATATATCTGGACATATAAGCACACATATATATGTACAATGATACACATTCTGCACATAAATACACATAACTGTACACATATATTTGAACATATTGACACATATCTATAGACACATCTGTACATATATGCACATATATCTGTCTATGTAAACACATATATCTGTGCATATAAACACATATGTCCTCATATACACATATCTATCTATATATATATATATATATATATATATATATATATATATATATATACATATATCTGTACATATGAACACATACCTGTACACACATCCGTACATATATACTAATATATATCTGTCCATGTGTACACATATATCTGCACATAAATACACATGACTGTACACATATGTCTATACTCATCTATTTGTACATATGAACACATATCTGTATATAAACACATATCTGTACATATATATATATATACTTTATTTATCCCCCTGAGTGGAAATTCAATTTTTTCACTCTTCTGTCATTGACACGCAGGTCTCAAAGACACACACATGCACAAACAGGACCTATACATGCACAAAGTGGAGAGATGTCAGAGTGAGAGGGCTGCCTTGGTCAGGCATCCCGAGCGGTTGGGGGGTTTGGTGCCTTGCTCAAGGGAACCTCAGCAGTGCCCAAGAGGTGAACTGGCACCTCTCCAACCACCAGTCCACGCTCCATGTTGGGTCCAAATGGGGACTTCAACAGGCGACCCTCCGGGTCCCAACCCAAGTCCCTATGGACTGAGCTACTAGCCATGTTTCCATCAGCCTGTTTAGATGCGCATCGAAAAGTATCACATTGGAAAATTAAAATAAATGGGTCTGCGAAAAACTCTACACATATATCAGTGTATATATATATATATGTATATATATATATATATATATATATATATATATATATATATATACATGTATATATGTCTGTACATATGTATATATATATATATATATATATATATATATATATATATATATGTCTGTACACATATACACATATATCAGTGTATGTACATGTATATATATATATATATATATATATATATATATATATATATATATCTGTACATATATACATACATACATACATATGCCATCATGAGTCATTAGTCATACTTCTACTGTTATTATACACATATGACTATTGTCACACATGTATACTGCCAGATACTAATACATACTTTCAACATATTGTACCACAGTAGCCAGAACTATAACTATAATATTATTACTTTCAATAATGTTGTTGTAAGCTACTGTCATTACCTGCATCTCTCTCTCTCTCTGTCTCTCTCTCTCTCCCTCTGTCTCATTGTGTCATACGGATTACTGTTAATTTATTATTGTTATTATTATTATGTTAGATTCAACTATCGACCGGACCCTCTTCTCCAGCACCCTGGCGTAGACCTTACCGGGTAGGCTGAGGAGTGTGATCCCCCTGTAGTTGAAACACACCCTCTGGTCCCCTTTCTTGAAGATGGGGACCACCACCCCGGTCTGCCACTCCAGAGGCACTGCCCCCGATGTCCACGCAATGTTGCAGAGGCGTGTCAGCCAGGACAGCCCTACAACATCCAGAGCCTTGAGATATCCAGGGCGAATCTCCTCCACCCCCAGGGCCCCGCCGCCGCGCAGTTCCTTCACTACCTCAGCGACTTCTGCCCCCGAAATTGGACGACCCGCCCCCGAGACCCCTGGCTGTTTCCTCACTGGAATACGTGTTGGTGGGATTGAGGAGCCCCTCAAAGTATTCCTTCCACTGCCCGACAATGTCCCCAGTTGATGTCAGCAGCTCCCCGCCCCCACTGTAAACAGTGTGAGCAAGTTGCCGCCTCCTCCCCCGAGGCGCCAGACGGTTTGCCAGAACCTCTTTGGAGCCAATCGGTAGTCTTTCTCTATGGCCTCACCAAACTCCTCCCACGCCCGAGTTTTTGCCTCCGCGACTGCTGCCGCTGCACTCCGCTTGACCCGCCGGTAACCGTCAGCTGCTTCTGGAGACCCACAGACCAACCATGCCCTGTAGGCCTCCTTCTTCAGCCTGACAGCTCCCCTGACCTCTGGTGTCCATCAGCGGGTTCGGGGGTTACCGCCGCGACTGGCCCCCGCAGCCTTGCGACCACAGCTCGCAACAACCGCCTCGATAATGGCAGAGCGGAACAAGGCCCATTTGGACTCAATGTCCCCCTCCGCCCTCGGGACGCGGTTGAAGGTCTCCCGTAGGTGGGAGTTGAAGATCCAGTGAGGAAACAGATCCAGGTCTGCGCGGCATCCTCCCCTGCCACCTGATCCAACTCACCACCAGGTGGTGATCAGTTGACAGCTCTGCTCCTCTCTTCACCCGAGTGTCCAGAACATATGGTCGCAGGTCAAATGACACGACTACAAATTCAATCATTGACCTGCGACCTAGGCTGTCCTGGTGCCACGTGCACCAATGGACATCTTTGTCCATGCTCGAACATGGTGTTAGTTATGGCCAAACTGCGACCCACACAGAAGTCCAATAACTGCACACCACTCGGGTTCAGATCGGGCAGGCCGTTCCTCCCAATCACGCCTGTTTTGTTCATATCTGAACATATACACATATCTATACACGTATACACATATCTGGACATATATACACACACATATCGGAACATATATAAACAGATATCTGTACATCGTCGTCACTGTTTGTGTTTACCTTGTTCAGATGTGTTGTCCTTGTTTGTAGTTGTTTGTTTACTGTGTACAAACATCAGAGCACCATAAACTGGTGCCATGTTCCTTGTGTGTTCACATACTAACTTCACCAATGAAGCTGATTGTAATTCTATCCCTCAGCCTGAACACATTAAAGAGACAGTGTCTATGTTTATCTTTGTGTCTTTTGTGTTTATGTTTCATCTGAAAACCTCATCTGGATCCTGTTTGAGTCCTGTGCTTGTATTTATGATCTGTTTCACTGTGTCTCTTCACTACAGATTAAAAACAGAATGGCCTGAGGTGGAGATATTTTCACTGTTAGTCCAAAACCACTGCAGCCTACATTTCCCATGATGCGCCTGGATGTTGTCTTTTATAAGATCCTGCAAACAGCCTCGTCTTTCAGACCTCACAAAGACTGTACGTTAGAAATCTGTTGTCTCCGAGCTCAGATAAAACGGACTCTGTGTTCAAGTGTTGTTGTTGTATTGTGGTGATGAGACTCACTCTGTTGTCCCCAGCTGGAGCGAGTGGGTCAGTCATCCACGATCCAAACCTGGATCCAGACGTCTTCATGGTGATTGGCTCAGAGATTCCCGTCAGTTTTCCACATGCTGAAAATAAAAATATAACATACAAACTGTAGCTCAGATTTCAGGAGGTACATAAAGTTTTGTTTGTGGTCTTTACAGCTTTGAAAGCTTTGAAAGCAAGGGCAGCACCGCAGTTTTCACCACTGCAGCAACGCCCGCGGTCAACACCAGCGAGGAGGAGACACTACGCCCAGCCAACGTCAGCCCAACAGCGGGTCACCCAGCGGGACTGAGCCGGGAACCAGCAGCACAGCAGGAGGTCAGCACCACAACGCTCCAACCAAAAGGACAGCTTCCCACACACTAGCACATGTAAGATCTGTAACCCAGTACTCAAAAAACAAACGACTTAAATTATTCAGGGCACTTAATCAGGCTAGGACTATCTGGGATCCAGGGTATAAAAAGGGGGGGTTGTTTGGGGGCCATTTAAATGTTAGCAGCCTGGTGCCCAAATCAGAACAGATTGAACATTTATTATGTAATTCTAACGTCGATTTTATGTTTATCTGGATTCTCTATTCTGTATGTAAAGAACAACTTGAAATGCAATCAGATTATATGGCCCAGCAACATCACACTTGAGTGCACTGGTGTAAACATCTCCCTTTCAAGAGAGATGTCTCTGACAGTTATCTGCATCTATTGCAAATCTACAGCTAACATTGATTTTTATGACCAAGGCACTCCTTACTTCATGTAATCATAAAAAAGAAATCCTACTCTTTGGCGATTTCAACATCAATTGGGATAACAATCTCACTCAGCTAACAGAACAACCCACCAGAGTTACACACTGCACACACTCTAAAATTGACTTAGTTTTCACCAATAAACCGGAAAAAATCACAAACACCCACAACCTGTTAACAGGTCTCTCAGACCATAATGCAATCTTCTTCTCCAGAAAAATCAAACGCTCAAAAAATCTGTGTCACACTCCAACCAACCATTCTATTAATATGACAGTCCCAAAGAATCAACTGGAATGTGGATAGAGCTCTGCCTGCACTGGCTTTATAGAATGCGATGATGCAGACGCTGGCAGTGACTTATTTATCTCGAAAGTCAAAGAGGTCGTCCTCTCTTTCTCCAGGAGGGTCGCCAAGGCAGAAAGAACTCCACATCTCTCCCCTGGCTCAACTCTGCCTGCCTAAAACTAATGAAGCTTAGGGATCAATTGCTCAGAAAATCTATTAAGTCTGGACTTACTACAGACAGACTCAACTTCACAGCAGCCAGAAACAAAGTGACGTCAGAATTACGCAAGGCCAAAGCTAATTTTTTTATCCAAATTATTGAGAACGCTAGAGGTAAAAGCAAAAATAAAAAATATGGCAGAATATGAACAAATTGACAGGGAAACAACCCAAGCAGGAAATTAAAGGTTTGGAATTAAAAATTGACAATCAGCTGGTAAGAAACCCTGCTGTCCTGGCTCAAGAATTTAACTCTTTCTTCATAAAATCAATGGAGGATATGGTGAAACAGTTCACAGCTCTTGAGGAACATGACCAGCAGGTTCCTACTTTATCTGACAATACTCAGCCCAAATTTTATATTCAAGAAATCACAGAACCAGAACTTAATGATATCATTAGTGCTTTGAAGAACTCTAAAACCATAGATATTTATGGGCTCGACACCAGTTTTTTGAAATCACACAAGGAAGCTTTAGCTCCCCCAATCATGCACTTGGTTAATTTATCAATTAGGAATTCAGTTGTCCCAAAGGTGTGGAAATTGGCCCCAGTCACCCCAGTATTTAAAGCTGGAGACAAGTCTGACATGAATAATTATAGACCAATCAGCATCTTACCTCTTACTTCCAAAATAATTGAAAAATGGGTTGCCAAACAAATCATTGAATTCCTTGGCAATAGCCAAGCTCCTTTACATCCCATGCATTTGGGTTTCAACCACACCACTCTAACAAGACTGCATTGACCAAGTTCATGGAAAAAATCAAACGTCATCTAGATAAAAATGGATGCGTTGGTGTCGTATTCCTAGATTTAAAATGAGCTTTCGACACCGTCAACCACACGGTGCTTCTATCTAAATTGTCCCAATTCAATTTTTCTACCCAAGCTATTAATTGGTTTGACTCATACCTATCACACAGACAACAATGCACTGTGGTGAATGGTGCCAGCTCCTCTTACATGGGTTGTCCAGTAGGGGTCCCCCAAGGGTCCATACTGGCACCCATTTTATTTTCATTGTATATTAATGATTTACCTGATTTTTCTTTACATGTGAATGTCCAGCTTTACCCTGACGACACTGTAATTTTTACTAAAGCTAAAAATCCTGAGGAGGCAGCACGTGTGGTCTCAATAGCTCTTACACACATACAAACATAGCTTAATAGATCGTGTCTTATCTTAAATGCAAAATAACTGTTTATTTTTGTCGAAGCAACCTTCTACTACCATGCTTTCTCACTCTGGTGGTTTTTTTTTGGGCTCAGAAGAGTTGAATGTTGTTAATGAGTTTAAATACTTTGTTGTGATTATAGACTCTAAACTCTCTTTCAAAAATCATGTTAAAATGTTACCCAAAAAAGTTAAATTCCATCTTTATAACTTTAAGCAAATCAGAGGTTCCCTATTAGCTGCAGCTGCTCTGATGTTTTTGCACTCTATGATACTTTCACATATGAGCTACTGCATCACCAGCTGGTCCATGTCAGGTTCTACTATTCTGAAACCAGTTGAGCTTCTGTATAAAAAACACTAAAAGCTCTACACAAAAAACCTTTATCTTATCATCACTGCAACATCTTAGGGAAATATAACTTGCTGGGTTTTCTTAATTTTTCTAAATTCTCCTCTGTATGCCTAATATATAAAGTGCTCCATGGCCTGGCACCACCCCCACTGAAACAGTTTATTAGATACCGACAGACTTGGACCACCAGAGCTGTTGCTAACAAGGACTGTGAGGTTCCCTTCAGAATAACCTCCTTCAGCCAAAATGCCCCGTCTATTAAAGGGAGTGCAGCTTGGAACACACTGCCCTCTACCATAAGGGAATGTCCCACCCTGGCCACTTTCAAGAGCCACCTGAAGGTGTGGCTTAGAGCAAACCAAACGTGCAATCACCTCTAACTGCATGCTGTACTGTATTAACTCTCTGTATTAACGCATACTTATGCACTGTCCTGTTTTCTATCTGCTTTTTCTTTCTTTTTTTGTTTGAATTAACAAATTTTTAATATTGTATATTTCTTGTTCTTTTGTATTGTGACATCAACCTGCCTAAAGGACTCCACATGGAAATTAGCCCCCAGGCTACAATCTGGCATATTTACATGTAGCTACTGCCGTACATGTTCATTAATATGCATTGTCCTGATTTTCTAAATAAAATAAAATAAGATGACAATAAGACAGCCCTGTCACAGTATGATGACCTGTCCAGGGTAAACCCCACCTCTCACCCACTGTCTGCTGGGATAGGCTCCACCCCCCACAACAACTGCGACCCCTGACAGGATGAAGTGGTTATGTTACAGAAATCACTCGTACTGTTGACAGAAGACATTTGTTTGGTTCTGTTTTATTCTTAAAGTTCCAACAAATCCAGCATCAGCGCCTCCTCATCTGGGTGTTTGTTTGGGAGACACAGTGAACAGTTTATTCAGTGCTGCAGGTCGAAAGTATTTTTGTTGTTAATATGCACATTTACTTTTTGTGGTGGACCCAAAACAAATACACTGAAAAAAAAAACAGTTTTAATGTCGAAAACAAATTCTGAATTCCATAAGTTGTTTTCTGTTTAACTACTGGCCCTTTGTTTGTTTGTTTGTTTGTTTGTTTCTTGTTTACTCACCCAGCCTCTGCATGCAGGCCCTCAGCCGGTCCTCCAAGTTCATCACTCGGCTGTGGAGCTCCTGGTAGTCCAGACCTCCCAGCTGCTCCTGCAGTGATCCCAGCAGCTCTGTCACATTCGCCGCCTCCTCCTTAAACTGTCGGACCAGCAGAGCGTCTGCCTTGTAGGCCTCCAGGACTGGGATCAGAGGTCGTAACTCCTCCATCTTTGCTTTGATGGACTGACAGACAGACGGACAGACGGACAGATGGACAGACGGACAGCAGAGTTCAGTTACCGTCCAGACGTCGGACATCTGAAGGTGTTTGTTGACTCGACTGCATTTCATAAATAACTTTAACAACACGAGTCAGTTTTTTCAGACACTGTAGAACGTTACGATATTGAATCACTTCACACCGATCTGTACTGAGAATTGACACCATGTCTTCACAGGGTGGGGGCTATCGGCGCAAGGGAATTTCAGGGGGAATGAAGGAGGACGAGGGGGATATCGTTCCAAAATAAGTCCCCCTTGTTGACCTAACATCCCTCTCTGTCTAGGTCTGGACCCAGACGGTGTTGGAAGAAAAAGATTCACATTGTTTTTATGTTTCAAATATCAACCACTATATGTCACATTACATAAAGACTGTGGCTGAGCCTCAAAAAAAAGTTTGGAGTACAGGGGCTGTAAAGATACTTGAGCCCATCGGCCTTCTGAACAGAAAGCTTTAATTTTTATACAAAGTTACAGAAATGTCGCTGACTGATAATCTATTGCTCTCTGAGGGAAAAGCAGCACACATCACAGTTACCTCAACAACCTTGTGCTGTGCTCATGTGGTGTTGGAATTAGGGGTGTCCCCAACTAAGAATTTTCATAGTTGAATTGGGTTAGGGTTAGGGATTTTTCCTTCGGCCAACTAATCGTCAAATCATGTTTTTTTTTTTTCCCCTCATTGATTAATGAGCTCATTTGCGTCAGTTTCTGCTCTAGAGAAAAGAGCTAATGAACAAATTAAATTCTTCAGTTGGCATAATAAGATAATAATAATAATAATAATAAAAGTAAAAGAGTTATCATTTCATCTTTATCTCTACTCCTTTCAATTCATCAAGGTATGATGCTCTAGATGAGCACAGACGTGCTGCAGCCTCATCCATGTCTTTAACAGGAGTCATTTCTGATGCGTCAGAACTTGCCCTTTCATTCACAAATAAACATGCAAAAACATCATCAACAGGTTTAGGAACAGTTTTCCTTCTTTCTGACTTCAAGTTACTTCATTAACCCTATGGGCCCTAGGCCTTTTTTGGCGTGTTTTTCCTGCCTTTACTTTTAAGCTCATATCACAGTCATTATAAAGGCTACATACACATGCTATAGCTTGTTTTGTTTTGTTTTTTCAGGACAATCTGGGCTAACCAGATTTGCCATCATTACATGTCCTTCTATGTGCCTGTATTTTATATTAATTTTTATATCAATGGAAAAAACAAATCTGTGTGACTAAATTCTTACATTTTTACATGTATCTCACCATAGCAAGTTAGAAATTGACATATTCTGCCATATATGAAGAGGGGAGACTCTCTGGAATCTGGCAATATAAGAACCATGATGGTGGGACATTCTGTCACTTCACAGCTGTTCACAACATGTGGTTTGTGCCAGGCGGACATGATTGCCAGTATTTTTTCATTATTGCAAGAAATTCCATTGACTCATTCACAGGTCAAAAACAGAGAATGCAATATTTACATCTAAGATAATAGAAAAATAGTCAACCAAGTACAATGATATCCTCCAAGATAATATTTGCCACTTTGTTTGCAGTAAAAAAAAAAGTTTGTTGTTGTTTTTCAGTTTCAGTTATATATTGGGGGAACATTTTGGGCACTGGGGGGGGCACATGTTCCCTTCAATGTATATGGTGACTACGGCCCTGTCATGCATGCATAATTAGGCTGCAGTTGTCTGGGTGCGCAAAGCTGAAGTGCGCTGGTCTTGTCATACAAAGTTTGATGGAGTGTCAACTGGACAATATGGAGATATTTGCATCTTGAAAGCCGGACTACAAATGTGGATAGACAGGGAGAAACACACGCAAGCCTAAGACGTGGTAAGATACGATATTCCTCACTATATGAAGTGACTGATAACAAGATCTGTATAATGGATTGTAAAGAAATTCGTCAGGTTTTTATTTTGTAGACAGTTGATCTGTATTTACAGCATGATGGGATGACAGCACAATGATGTGTGTGGTATCACTGGAAAGCTCTGCTCCTGCGCTTTCATGTGATATGTGTGGCATTTTGGTGCGAGCCTGCATTCACGAGTAATCCATCCAAGAGTAATGTGTGTGCAAAGCTGTATGAAAGCTCTGTTATACATCATTTTAGTGAAACTTTATCAATTTTTTTTCACTGTGAAAACACTGGACTACCGACAAGTGCTTGGTCTTGTCGGAAAGCTACGATTCACACTGAAACTCACTGTTTCACATGATATATGTGGCTTCTCACTATGACACATGGTCGCGGAGAAAATCAATGGAGAAGAACAGGTGTGAATTTGGACACACTATGCGTCGTTCGGGCCCATAGGGTTAATCAACTCAGGTTCATACAAGTTCATCCACACAGACCGTGCGTTACCGCTCTCAATTGTTTGGCCACGTCGGGAAAAAAGTATCCTAATACATAATCAGAGCCTATCAAGAAAACAATCAGTGGTGAAATTCATTTCAAGACACTTCAGGTAAACGAATAAAAAAGTTTGATTTGAGAGCACATACCTCCTCCTAAGTGTTTCCACCACCGTAAATCATCACCACATGATTCCCAAGCACAGCACCGCTGCTGCTCACCGCTCCCTCAGGGGATGGGTCAAATGTGAAGAACAAATTTCACACACTCAGGTGTGTGACAATCAGTGGGACTTTAACTTTAACTTTAAATCACCGTAGGCCTCGATGCTGCTCTGATGGTCCTGCAGCACACTCACTCACCTCAGCTATTTTTGGATCGAGCAACTGGGTGATTTATTCATGCGTAGTAATGATTATACCTACTGATTAAACGCATGCATCATTTTCAATTTTTTATTAATAGAAATTAGGCTGATGTTTGTATCAAAATAGGCTATATATCATGAATAACTAGAAAACAAATACATTCTATGTCAAATCAAGATGTTCAGCAGCAGTGAGCACCCCTATATAGTCAGAATGGTAGTCTTGTTTCATAACCACATCTTGCGACAATTCAATGGCGAGACTGGCCATCGAATCAGACTTCGCCAAATCAAATCTCCGAATCATCGACTATTCAGGGTCACCCCTAGTTGGAATAATCTTAAAAATGAGTGCCTGATCTTATTCCTCACTTGATCCATTTCTTTTGTCCTTCATAATCAATAACATGTTGTTTAACGCTCTGAGCAATAAAATACATCTTTGTAGTGTCAGTGTTGTTTCCACATTATAACTTCACAGGAACACAGCAAAGTTGGAAGAACAACTATCTGAGGAACACCTGGATGCAACCTTGGCCTCGACTGACAAAGGTCCGATTTAATTGTTCTTCAGTCGTTCGTTCAGAGTCATTACTGCACTGTGTTGGAGCAGTTATGGTATCAACTGACCGCTTTAAAGTTATTAATGAAATATAAACTGTAGTTTTATCATCTGGTATTTCAGGAAACAGGAAGTCAGTATTATTTCGGGATGCATTGTAAAACATCTATTTTTTCTGCGTTGTGTATATTATATAATCAGTCCTATTTTCTGAATGATGAGTCTGTGCTTGGATGATACGCGTATATGTATTGACCACATAAACCCAACATGTGTCGAATGGTTTGTTTGGTTTCATTCAGCGAGCAAAGCTGCAACGCCGTCTGACCTCTCGTCCTATTCAATAGATTCTTGTTCACTCACTGTAGCAGGCATTGTGAGCGTGAACTCTACCCTCTACCCTACAATAACAGCAAGAGAGAAAAATCAGGGATTCATGAGCACTGATCAGTTCGACAGGCTGAACCAGAACGTATCAGACACTAAAAACAGTCGTTCAAAAAGATTAATTTGTTCATTTTCAGCCATCACGAGTCCCAAAGTGAGAAATACACAATGAGGTCACAAAAACAAACGTACTCAAAAACACAAGGCAGGAAGACAAAAGAAACATAGGTCAGAAGAACTGCGGTCAGTTTGACAAACAAATTTAGCATAAACAGTTAACACCTCCCATGACAATGTTTACAACTTAGATTCATTCTAAATAAAAAGCTTTCACGATGCCTTTGATCTGTCCACTCGTACAAACTAAAACAATTTAAATGAGTGAAGAGTGGAAAATGAAATGAATAATACTTTGGTGCTCATAGATTCTGTACGTAGAATTTAATGATTGAATTGTGGTGAATCTAAGAGAGCTAATGATGTGTAGCATTTCCATAAAGTTTAAACATTTAACAATATATTTAGATGTGCCAAACCTGTTAAAAATGTACATATTGCTGCCGGTTAGAGCAAAGCATGAGCCCAGGTTAGAGTGAAACATGAGCAGTAGCTTCAGTTGTCCATCTTCACAGGACACCCTCAGATTCAGTCAAGACTCAAAGACTACCATGAACACTTCAGAAAGTGCAGACGGGACAGTTTGAGGACTGGTTCACCTCTGAAATGAAACACTTCAGTTTACAGAGCACTTTGGTTAGTAGCCTAAGTGACATGATGTCCGGAAGGCTGAGATGAGTCATGATGTCATTATGTGGGCAGTACCTTGTACTGTCTGGCGATGTTGCTCTCATGTCCATCTTCCACCTGTTTGAATTTGTTTTCAAGACCTTTCAGTTGAACTTCCATCCTCTCCACAAACTGCAGATCTCTCTGAGTTCGCTGGTCCAGAACTTCGATGGACTGACTCATGTTCTGAACCTGGATGACACAAACACGTCACAACACATGACGCTGCTGCCAACGTTCGGGTAGGGGGCTCAGGGTAGGGTGTTTAGGGTAGGGGGGTCAGGGTTAGCAGCATTATCATCAGTAATGGTGTCCTGTACCTTCTCCAGAAGCTGTCGGAGCTGTTTGGTTCGGGCATCTCTGGAGCAGACCGTCTGCTGGGGAGCGACCACCGTACAGACACATCGACCTTCAGAGTCCTGAGCCGAACTGTACACCTGCCAGCCTTCCTCAGGGGCAGAAGGACCCACCTGTCAGACAGGAAATCGGAGGACAACCGTGAAAAAAAAGAAACTGATGACTGTAATAACTGCAGTGCAAAGTCCAACTAATCAATCAATCAATCAACCAATCAATGAAAGACAGACACTGTTAGTCAGTTAGACATCAGACTTTAACTCCTCCAGTCCTGCTCAGGGACACAAAGACCCGTCCTGATTAAAACCAACAGGAAGTCACGTTGTTGTCATTTGTGTTTGCTGCCCTCTGCAGGCTGAACTCAGAATCACATGCTGATTTATGTACCCTGGTTTAATTATCAGTTTTTAATAATAATTTATAATAATGAGACTTTATGTTCGATATTTGATATTTCATAGAAGGGTTCGTTTTTGGAACAGAGACTCTGCCTCCTCTCTGATGTCATATCGAGTCACAGTTTAACATTCAACTAGAAAACATTTATCTCTGTCTGTCTCTGTCTTTCTCTGTCTCTCTCTCTCTCTCTGTCTCTTGTCTCTCTCTCTCTCTGTCTCTGTCTGTGTCTCTCTCTCTCTCTGTCTGTCTCTCTCTGTCTCTCTCTCTGTCCATCTCTATGTCTGTCTCTGTCTCTCTCTCTTTCTCTGTGTCTGTCTCTGTCTGTCTCTGTCTCTGTCTTTCTCTGTCTCTGTCTGTCTCTATCCTTTCTCTCCACCCTGGGATGGGAGGAGGTTGGTGACTGATGAAGAAACCAAACGTGTTAATAAAAAAGTGTTAAAAATGTGTGAAAATGAAAAAAAGTGTTAAAAATGTGTGACGCCTGTTATTTTGTTCATGATTCGGAGAAATTAAATATTCGACTGTGAAACTTGACCATTTGTCATAATGCAGAAATCATTTTTATATAATATATAATATATAATATATTATTATAAATTATTTTTAATGTGAATTTAAATAAAAATATTTCTGATAAAACTTTCGTGATGCATCAGAATGAAAACATTACATCAGTTTAATTAAAAACAGAAACATTAGTCATGGATTCATCAACAACACTCCATATTGATTATATTTATACTGACTGATTGATCTGAAATCTGAAAGAACAAAGACGCGTTGTTTTTTTTCAGAGATTCAATAAAACTGAACAGCAGCTTTTTTATTTTATCATATGTAATATTCAGACAACGTCGAATTAAAATAAAGAAAGTTTAAAAGTTATAAATGAAACACATCAAAAATCCTACAGAAAAACATCTGCTGGATCATTTTCTGTCTCTGATTTTAATCTGTTTAATAACCTGGATTTTTCACATTTATTAACGTCTGATGACAAAAATCTGAATCAACTTTGGATCCAATTAAAAACCTTGATGTGATTATTGATCTGTTTGTCACAGGTACGATTCCCTCTGAACCGCTGAGCAAGGCAGCACCTGTGATTAGATCTGTTCCTGTGTGATGGAGAGGTGCATGATGGGACTGATTCATTTCAGTCTGAAAAATGAGATGAATCTTAAAACTAATTAACTGTTCAAATCTCTGATGTTTCATTATTGATCAATCAATCGATCAATCCGAGGCTGTCAATTGAATTATCAAAAGGAACGTCAGAAGAACTCAGTAGAGTGTTGTTACACAGTTTCAAGTGGGAGTACAATTGAACACAGTAGAATATAAATAGAAACACAAGATATCCACCACACAGTAGAACAGGTCAGGGTAGAATAGAACACAGTGGAACAGGTCAGAGTAGAATACAACACAGTGGAACAGGACAGGGTAGAATAGAACACAGTAGAACAGGACAGGAATAGCACACAGTAGAATAGGACAGGAATAGAACACAGTAGAACAGGACAGGGTAGAATAGAACACAGTAGAATAGCACAGGAATAGAAAACAGAAGAACAGGACAGGAATAGAACACAGTAGAACAGAACAAGAATAGAACACAGTAGAACAGAACAGGAAAAGAACACAATGGAACAGGACAGGGTAGAATAGAACACAGTGGAACAGGACAGGAATAGAACACAGTAGAACAGGACAGGAATAGAACACAGTTGAACAGGACAGGGTAGAATAGAACACAGTGGAACAGGACAGGAATTGAACACAGTGGAACAGGACAGGAATAGAACACAGTAGAACAGGGCAGGAATAGAACACAGTGGAACAGGACAGGAATAGAACACAGTAGAACAGGTCAGAGTAGAATAGAACACAGTAGAACAGGACAGGAATAGAACACAGTGGAACAGGACAGGAATAGAACACAGTAGAACAGGTCAGGGTAGAACAGAACACAGTAGAACAGGACAGGAATAGAACACAGTGGAACAGGACAGAAAGAGAACACATTAGAACAGGACAGGGTAGAATAGAACACAGTGGAACAAGACAGGAGTAGAACACAGTAGAACAGGACAGGGATAGAACACAGTAGAACAGGACAGGAATAGAACAGAGTAGGACAGGACAGGAATAGAACAGAGTAGAACATAATAGAACAGAGTAGAACACAATAGAACACAGTAGAACACAATAGAGTATAAATAGAAATACATCGTTACCACGGTGAGGTGAGATCCGATGAGCAGCACCAGAAAAACGTTGACCAGATTCTCGTCAGTCTCCATCTTTCAAACGCTCTCCTCTTCCTCCTCCTCCTCTTCCTCGTTAACTCTTTAATGACCTGATCTGTACGTTAACCTGCTGATGGCTCCACACTCCTTTCTTCATCTGTCGTCTCTGCTGCTCTCTGCTCCTCTTCCTCCTCCCTCCCTCTTTCTGCTGCTCTTCCTCCGCCCTCCCTCCTCTCTCCGGTGCTGCTATTCCTCCTCCCTCCCTCCTCTCTCTGGTGCTGCTATTCCTTCTCCTTCTCTCCTCTATGCTCATGCTCTTCCTCCTCCCTCCCTCTTTCTGTTGCTCTTCCTCCTCCCTCCCTCCTCTCTCTGGTTCAGCTCTTCCTCTTCCCTCCCTCTCGTTCCTTTTCTTCTCTTGTGTGACACCAAAAATCAGCCGAGTGGAAACAACAACGTTCTCCAGCTCACAATGTGTGTGTGTGTGTGTGTGTGTGTGTCTGTGTGTGTGTGTGGGGGGGGGGGGGGGGGGTGTGTTTGAGTACTGAATTCCAGGTGGATCAGAACAGGAAGATACAAACAGAACAAAGACTGATCATTCATCAGTGCAATGGTTCTCAGGTTTAAAGACTTTACAGACCTTCAGATGCCTGGGTCAGGGGTTAGGGTCAGGGGTCAGGGTCAGGGTCAGCAGGGTCAGGGTTAGCAGCGTCAGGGTTCAGGGGTTTGGGGGGGGTTAGGGGTTAGGGTTATGGGGCATCTGACAGAGTGAAACTGAATTTTAGCAACAGACAACAAAACACAGCATTTTTTTAAACAGTCAGGAGATGAAACTGATTTCCACTCTCTCTGGTGAATCCTTTGTGTTCTGAGCTGTTTTTCAATCTGCTTGTTTTGCATTTTATTGTCCTGCATCTTCTCCCCAAGGGCAGTGGAGAGAACAGAGTGTCCAGGGGGTGTGGTCCTTGGAGATGCTACTGGCCTTCTTTTTTATTCAGCCTAAGTCGGCCAGTATAAATGTCTGTGTAGGTAATGGTGATCCAACGATACGATGTGCTGCCCTCACCACCAGTGCATCAGTGGGTCAGGATGCTGTCTATACCTGAGCGGTGGAAGTTGATGAGCAGGTGGTGAGAGAAGTGAGCGTGTTTTAAATTTCTGAGGAAATACAGTCTCTGTTTGGCTTTCCTCACCTGGTGAGAGATCAATCAATCAATTTTATTTATAAAGCCCAATATCACAAATCACAATTTGCCTCACAGGGCTTTACAGCATACGACATCCCCCTGTTCTTAGGACCTTCGCAGCGGGTAAGGAAAAACTCCCCCCCAAAAAAACCCTTTAACGGGGGAAAAAAAAAACAGTAGAAACCTCAGGAAGAGCAACTGAGGAGGGATCCCTCTTCCAGGATGGACAGACATGTGTGGTCCAGATGAGGTCGGCTGAGATGTGAACTCCAAGGAACTTAAAGCTTTCTACCCCCTCAACCTCCTCCCCATGGATAAAGAGGGCAGAGTGCTCAGTGTGGTTGGATTTCTTGAAGTCCACTAGGATTTCCTTGGTTTTAATGGTATTCAAGTCCAGGTTATTTTGAAGACACCAGCTTGTCAGGTGCTGAACTTCTTCTCTGTAAGCTATTGCTACTTCCTCCATCTCACAAAATGTTATGGCCACAATCATTTCTACAGGAATGAGGAGGCATACTGCTGCACAGATGAAAAATGCTATCAGAGACACTGGAGTCTGAGGACAGAAGAGATGTACTGACATCCCATCACCAGTGACTATCATATACTGTACAATAAAGTCTGAGGGATGAGATCATTACTCTATAAATCATAAAAGGAATTCAGCAGGAGACTGGAGATCAATGAGAGACAATGGAAGTCCACCAGCAGACTCAGTCTATATCAGCCTCACTAGGGGCTGGTCAAAGACAAGCCTGAGCCACTCCTAACCATAAGAGTTAGCCCTAACTATAACAGCCACTCCTAACTATGAGTCACTCGTAACTATAAGAGTCATCCTTGACTATAGGAGTTAGTACTTACTATAAGAGTCAGTACTAACTATATGAGTCAGCCCTAACTATAAGAGCCAGCCCTAACTATAAGAGCCAGCCCTAATTATAAGTCACTCAAAACTATAAAAGTCAATACTAACTATAAGAATCAGCCCTAACTATAAGTCACTCCTAACCATAAGAGTCAGTACTAACTATAAGAGTCAGCCCTAGCTATAACAGCCACTCCTAACTATAAGAATCAGCCCTAACTATAAGTCATCCTTAACTATAAGAGTCAGCCCTAACTATGAGTCACTCGTAAGTATAAGAGTGATCCTTAACTATAAGAGTCAGTACTAACTATAAGTCACTCGTAACTATGAGAGTCATCCTTAACTATAAGAGTCAGTACTAACGATAAGTCACTCGTAACTATAAGAGTCATCCTTAACTATAAGAGTCAGTACTAACTATAAGAGTCAGCCCTAACTATAAGAGTCAGCCCTAACTATAAGTCAGCCCTAACTATGAGAGCCAGCCCTAACTATAAGAGTCAGCCCTAACTATAAGAGTCAGCCCTAACTATAAGTCATTCGTAACTATAAGAGTCATCCTTAACTATGAGAGTCAATACTAACTATAAGTCACTCATAACTATAAGAGTCATCCTTAACTATAAGAGTCAGTACTAACTATAAGTCACTCGTAACTATAAAAGTCAGTACTAACTATAAGAATCAGCCCTAACTATAAGTCATCCTTAACTATAAGAGTCAGCCCTAACTATAAGAATCAGCCCTAACTATAAGTCACTCTTAACTATAAGAGTCATCCTTAACTTTAAGAGTCAGCCCTAACTATAAGTCACTCATAACTATAAGAGTCAGTACTAACTATAAGTCACTCGTAACTATAAGAGTCATCCTTAACTATAAAAGTCAGTACTAACTATAAGAGCCAGCCCTAATTATAAGTCACTCATAACTATAAAAGTCAGTACTAACTATAAGAATCAGCCCTAACTATAAGTTATCTTTAACTATAAGAGTCAGCCCTAACTATAAGAATCAGCCCTAACTATAAGTCACTCGTAACTATAAGAGTCATCCTTAACTATAAGAGTCAGCCCTAACTATACGAGTCAGCCCTAACTATAACAGCCACTCCTAACTATAAGAGTCAGCCCTAACTATAAGAGTCAACCCTAACTATAAGAGTCAGCCCTAATTATAAGAGCCACTCCTAACTATAAGAACCACTCCTAATTATAAGAGTCATCCTTAACTATAGGAGTCAGCCCTAACTATAAGAGCCAGCCCTAACTATAAGAGCCACTCCTAACTATAAGAGTCAGTACTAACTATAAGAGCCAGCCCTAACTATATGAGTCAGCCCTAACTATAAGCTTTTTCAAAGAAGAAGGTCTTCAGTCTAGTCCTTAATGTAGAGACAGTGTCTGCCTCTTGGACTGAGAAAGGAAGATGGTTCCACAACAGAGGAGCCTGAGAAGGTTCTGGCTCCTGTTTCACTTTTCAAGACTTTTGGAACCACAGTTACATCTCCCATCAGAAATTAATGCCCCAGTAAAGAGGACAAATATCTTCAAAAGCTTGCTTTTATTGGCTCTTTTATTGAGGAAAATGAATGTACCTGTATTTATGTAATGGGTGATATCAATGCCGATATCTCTGATAGGAAGTCTGTGTTTTGCCAATACTTAATTGAGTTTTGTCATGATAATGAGCTTTTTTTAACTAGTAAGATCCTCTTGCCAACGGATAGCTATACATATGTCAGTGAGGCTTGGAATACAACATCTTGGCTAGATCATTGTATTAGTACAGCTGATGCCCACGAATGTGTAGATAAAGTTGAGATTTTGCATGGGCTTGCAACAACAGACCACATAACTGTCTCCATTATGCTAAATATAGAAAACATACCTACACTGACCACTAATGATAATCAGGTTAATCATGGTGAGAAAACTGAGTGGGCTAAACTCTCAGAGAGTGACCTATTATATTATCATGACTTGACCGAGAAGAGCATAGGGAACATTCAAATTCCATATGATGCTATAATGTGTGGTAATATTAACTGTGGTAAGTCAAATCACAAAGAAGAATTATGTGTACTGTATGACAGAATTGTGCAGGGTCTGAATGAGGCTAGTAAACCATTCATTCAGAGAAGGGCAAAACAGTATAATCTCAGGCCAGGCTGGAACGAGTATGTGGATGAACTTCATCAGCAAGCCAAAGAAGCCTTTAAAAATTGGATTATTGCAGGTAAATCAAGGTATAGACCTGAGTGTGAAATTAAAAAGCAGGCTGTCACTCGGTTCAAATATGCAGTACATTTTATTAAAAGGAATGAACTGACTCTGAGAGCAAATGCACTGGCTAGGAAGATGCAACAAAATGATGTTAAAGATTTCTGGAAAGAAGTCAAGATTATGAATCATAGTAAAATACCTTTGCTCTCTAGTATGGAGGGGGTGATTGGCAGAGTAAATATCACAGAATTATGGAGAAGACACTACATGGAGCTTTTTAACTGTGTCAAAAGTGATGTTTTTATTGTTGGTGATGTTTCCCATGATAATGTGGTCATTAGGCCTGATCACGTCAGTTATGCCATCGGGAAATTGGCTTTAAATAAATCCTGTGGCCTTGATCAGATCTCTGCAGAACATTTGAAATTTTCATGTCACAGAGTTTCTGTATTACTTGCTTTGTGCTTCACAGCAATGCTGATGCATGGTATACTACCTGACTCCATGCTCTCAGTCCTGTTGGTGAGAGTAGTTAAAAATAAAATGGGGAACATGTCCAGTACTGACAACTATAGGCCCATTGCTCTGGCTAGTGTATTATCAAAAGTGATAGAAAGAATCTTGCTGGATAGGTTGGATGAATATATTGTCACCACAGATAATCAGTTTGGATTTAAAAGTAAACATGGCACTGACGTGTATATATGCTCTGAAAGAGGCTGTCAGTAGCTATAGTAAACATAACTCTACCATGTTTATGTGCATCTTGGACGCTTCTAAAGCCTTTGACCGCATTAATCATGGGAAATTGTTGAAAAAGTTACAAAAACGAGGGGTCCCTCCTTATTTAATGCGGATTCTACATTATTGGTACTCACATCAAACCATGCAAGTAAGATGGGGTAATGTCATATCTGAGCCCTTCCTGGTGACTAATGGGGTTAGGCAGGGTGGGATTCTTTCACCTATTCTTTTTCATCTATACATGGATGAGCTCTCTAAAAGGCTTAAAGGGTGTAGGACTGGCTGTATGGGAGGAGAAAAGCTTGTAAATCATTTAGTGTTTGCTGATGATTTGGTCATCATGTCTCCCTATTCTGCTGGTTTGCAGCAACTGCTTAGAGTCTGCTCAGATTATGGAAAACAGTTTGATGTTAAATTTGACTCTAAAAAGAGTGTGATCATGATTGTAAAGACTAAAGAGGACCAGAAAAGAACATTCCCTACTTTTTTCTTGGCAGACAGAGAGTTGAATGTTGTTGATAAGGTCAAATATCTTGGTCACATCATCAGGGACGACCTTTGTGATGATGATGATATTCAAAGACAATATTGTAAACTGTATGCAGAAGCTAATATGTTGGCACGTAAATTTTTCATGTGTACGGATGATGTTAAAATTGCTTTGTTTAAAGCCTATTGTACTCCACTGTACACTGCCCACCTGTGATGCAGCTACAGTAGGGCTAAATATCGTAAGCTATGGGTGGCATACCATGATGCACTTCGAATTTTACTGAAGGTCCCTCGGTGGACGAGTGCCAGTCAGCTGTTTGTGTGTAGTGGTGTTCCCACCTTAGATGCTGTCCTCAGGAATTTTATGTTTAATTTTATGGCAAGGCTGAATGACTCTAAAAATGAAATTATTATGGCTTAAACCATGCCTAAAAAGAGCAGTACCAGATATTATTCTAGTTTCTGGAGACCCTGGCGAGTGTGTTTGTATGTTTTTTAGGTGTGTTTTTTATCCTGTCTTGTATGTTGTGTGTATGTCGTCTATTTTTATTATATTTTATATGGACCTATTTTTGAGTCTGAAATAAAGATTGACTGATTGATTGATTGATTGATTGTTCATGCACCCTATCCCTAACTGTATGATAAACGCGCCAAAATTGGCAGGTTTGGTTCCACCCACTACTCAGGCTCAAAAATGACCCTCCTTTACCTCAAAGTGGCACTATAACATTAAAAAAAATTGCAGTTATCTCAGTAATGGCTTTGCTCGCTCCTCTGCTCTAAAAATGTCAATTTCTTTAACTTTTTCAAAACATTTTCCTGAATCATATTGTTGCAAACTCGTCCCAGACCGTTGGTCCAGTGGTCCTGAAACGTTACAGTATTGTCTGTGACATTGCTGATCTAACATTGTCATGGAGACTTTGACATGTTAACCCGTTTCAAAATTACAGATATTCAAACATTTTTCTTTTTGTTCAATTTTACATAAATACTCAGAAATCAAAGATGGCTGAAGAAATTGTGACCAGTCTTGGTGCACATGTGTGCTCTAACCAGTTTTGGGATATTCTACCACCAGTGTGTGCCACAAATGTGAACAGTTACATTTAAAACACGCATCACATTTAAAACAGACAAGGGCACTGAATAAACGGTATATGACTGTGCCTGTGTCCATTTAATATTGAACTGTTACTGCAGTGGGGATAAAAGATTTCTTGTAAGTGTTTTTCCGGGCCAGTGGGACTTTATACCATTTTCCTGATGGCAGTAACTGGAAGGAGTGGTGGAGATGATGATGCATAAAATTTGGTGATAATTGCTTTAAGAGCATGGCTTATTGCAATAAATCAAAATTTCCATACGTTTCATATTTGAAGCTTCAAAAAATCAAAATAAATCACCAGTAAGTCCACATGGCAGATTTTTTTTAGACTTTCCCCTGACACGAATCTCAAATATCGACTAAGTTCAACTCAAGTAAAAAGAATTTCATTTAATTCATTCAGTAAAAATCTACTGTGTGAGCTTTACTGACCAGCTGATTTGTTCAGTCTGTGAGGTTTTTCTCTTTTAATGTAAGGAGTATAAATCTGAATTTGAATTTTTTCTCATAGCAGTTTGTGTAAAAAATAACAGACGCACATCCCAGATCCTGAACAAAATCAAAATTCAATACAAATGGAGTGAAACAAGTTTTCACAGGTCATGAGTCACATCAAATGTTTCTGAAAGTACATTTATATACATCAGCGTGAAGTGACGACCTCCATGAATCATTTTACAACAGTTTTTTTCTCATCAGTTAAAAAAGAAAAAAGTATTAAAGTACTTACGATCTGCGTGGACCCTGATAGATGTTACTTACTAACATCTTTAATTTTATTATTATTTTTTTAAAAATCAAACTTCGTAGGCTTCTTTATCGACAAATTCAGTGTTTTCTTCTCCCTGATGTTTGGACATTGTTCTGTTCGGTCTCTGGTTGTTTGAACTATAGATGAGATGGAGAGGAAAGTCTCTGTGAATGTTCAGGTCTTCACTCATCCAGTCAGATTAAAGTTTATATCTTAAATAATAATTTAAACTTTAAAAATAACAATTTAACCTAGTTTTCGTCAATTTTAAGACATTTTCTTTAAACCCTTAAAATCAAGAGAACCTCATAAACATACATTAAATTTTGTCCAGCTTCTTGTCAGCCGTATCTTTCAGCTGATCAGATCTGAATTAACAGTTGTCCACATGGACTTCTTTCACGCCGGCCTGAGGCCAGTTCACTTTGGGTTCCTGCCCATCACTCGTCTCTTTCCCAGCTGACATGCGGTGTTACCTTCTGCTTCCTCCTCAGTGGCAAGGATGCTGCAGAATATCCTGCACACGTTGGTTACACGCCCCAGGCTTCACCCTCTTCACCTGCTTCCAGGCACATTTCTGTGCCTCGGTGCTTTCTAAGGACTGTGCTAGATGTCACTGTCCTCCACCCACCAGGATGTCTCTGCAGCTGTCTTTGATCCTGAAGTGCTCTCACATTCAAAGGTTGATGGATGGAGGTCATTTTCCACCTTGCTGACTTTTGGTTTCGTCTTCTTCTTGCTTGTAACTTTTAAATAGTGCGGGCTACAACACTTGGTTTGTGCCACCATAAAGTCCTAGTCCACATTGTCCAGTTACACTGTGTTTCAGGTTCTCAAGGATCAATGTGGATCTGGTCCCGAATCAGGTGATGTGCTCACCTGGTCTCCACGTAGTAGTGACAATGAAGCAAAATGTATCATCTTCCCTCATATGTTATGTTTTCTGATCATGTGATCACCTTCATGTTTACAGGACGAAGTCCTCTGTGTTGACTCTTTAAATCTGAAATAAAACTGATTACTGGTCAAACACCTCTGGGATCAAAGACGGATCCTTGTCCAGTCTCAGTCTCAGATCAGTTTGACTTCCACGGGACCAGTGTGACCTCCACAGGACCAGTTGGACCTCCACAGGACCAGTTGACCTCTATAGGACAAGTTTGACCTTCACAGGACCCATTTGACCTCCACAGGACCAGTTGGACCTCCACACGACCAGTTGACCTCTATAGGACAAGTTTGATCTTCACAGGACCCATTTGACCTCCACAGAACCTGTTTGACCTCCACAGGACCAGTTTTACTTTCACAGGACCAGTTTGTATTTGTGCTCAGAATAAATGTCATGAAACAGTCAGTAGGAATATGTTTGATTACCACAGTGATCAGTGAGATGATGATGATGGTGGTGGGGATGATGGTGATGGCGGTGACGGTGATGATGACGTTTGTCTAAAATACAATCAGGGTGCTTCACAGGAGACATTCACCTGAAACCTTTGACAGGTAAATTTCGACAGGTTACCAGTCAGCTGCTCAGTGAACAAAAACACTCAGGTATTGATCAGATTGACAATCCGATCAGGTCAAAGGTCACAAAGTCTGAATGAGACACAAAAACAAGAAGAAGAAGAAGAAGAAGAGACAGATGGAGGAGAAAAATGTCTCTAAATTAATCATCAGTTTCCTCATTTGGTCGTCATGGAAACAACATCTCCATCTGCAGGCACATCAGAGTGTGTGAGTGTGAGTGTGTGAGTAAACCCTGCTGAGGACCATCTGACACACACACACACACACACACACACAGTTGTTGGACAGGAATCAAGACTCCGGCAAGAGAAGAAGACGAAGACGAGGCGTTCAGAAACATTTGGTTATTTTTCACAGGAACATAATAAAAACAGAAAATGATTTAACGACTGTGAAGAAAACGTCTCAGCGACTGTTCACAGTATAAATTACATATTTTAACCTGGTTTAGTTTTTTAAACATTTGAATGGATTGTTTTGTTTTTAATTTAAAGATGAATCAGAGTCTGTAGTTTAAATCTATGATGTCGTCTGTTTGATTTTAACATAAACTTTATTTCTCTCATAATCTTGTGTCTCTTATTCATGTACACACATTTTAATCCTCTCACTGAATGTTTGATTTGTTTTCTGATGAAAATAAAAATGTGATAATAAACTGACAGATGGTTGTTGTCTGTTGATGCAGGTCGACACCTGCTGGCTGAATGTCTGTATTACATCTCAGTGTTTCAGACTGATGACGAGCTGATTCAGAGGAAGGACAGTCCTGATGTTGTTACGACTGAATCTGCAGATATTAAATATAACTCATAAAATTCAGACTGAGAACCAACAGTTTAATTAAGCTGTTACTGAGTAACAAACTAAAGACATGTTGCAAATATTCAGTCACGTCATTTATTTAATTTGTCATCAGGCTGAATTTTATTTTACATTTTAAAACTGTTCAGTTTTAATCTGATGGGGACGAAACACAGAGACTCAGTCTGAACGTGTTCACAGGTTAAATTCAGCAGATATTAAATGTTTGACATTTAAATCTTTATTTCAGCTGCTTTAACAAATTTAAATTTAAACAGTGAAACCCTGTTAAAACTTGTTAAAGTCAATTTTAAAAATCATCCTGATCATCCCTGATATTAATGAAACAACGTTCCATCATTGTGACAGAAAATTATTGATTCATACCAATACTTAATCTGAGACATGACATGTAACAAACATGTCAACTGACAGCAGAGTTATAAAGACGGACACCCTGTGGTTTGATTCTGTCGACTCTCTCAATATGTCGTCGATCATCCGATGACATTGACACAAACACAGAAATCTGAGTGGAGAATTTATCATCCTACTCGATGCGACGTCCAAACGTCAGAACAAAAACTGTTGTTCAAAGAAAAAACTGACAGACATCAAAGAGTTAACCGTGTCAGAGGTGTCAGCCAATCAGCAGCCACGGAATTAAAAACAAAAAACTTCAGTTTATTCTATTTTGTAAAATGTGACGGTTTGATAACTCGTCTGTTTTGTTTTACTTCATCTGTAAGGATCTGTGTCACACCAACATGACAGCATCTCGTTCTGCAGCACTGAAACTTTAAACAGAAAATTTAAACTCAACACCTGAGTTTACATCCTGTCACGAAGGACACATGGACGTCCCGTCAGTCTGTGGACACATCAAAGTGAAATAAATTTTATTGATTGAATATGATCGTTGATAAATACCAACAGACTAATTAATGATCTGATCAGTGATTTATCAGCTGTAATAAGCCTGCAGTTTGAAACAGGCTTAAGCCAATCAGAACATTTAACCACAGTGATGATGTCACAGCAGTCTGATGGAAACATCTCATTTACGTCTTGATTAACAGTGACCTAACTTAACTTAATTCAGCCATTCTGGATGTCACTAACTCGGCTTCTTCTCCGGAGCCTTTGTGCTCCACTGTCTCTCAGATTAACTCATATCACAGCGGTGCCTGGACAGCGTGACGTGTGTGGTTGTGCTGCTGCCGTGGTCCTGCCAGATGCCTCCTGCTGCTGCTGCTGCCATCATTAGTCATTAGTCATACTTCTACTGTTATTATACACATATGACTATTGTCACACATGTATACTACCAGATATTAATACATACTTTCAACATATTGTACCACAGTAGCCAGAACTATAACTATAATATTATTACTTTTAATAATGTTGTTGTAAGCTACTGTCATTACCTGCATCTCTCTCTCTGTCTCATTGTGTCATATGGATTACTGTTAATTTATTATGTTGATCTGTTCTGTACGACATCTATTGCACGTCTGTCCGTCCTGGAAGAGGGATCCCTCCTCAGTTGCTCTTCCTGAGGTTTCTACCGTTTTTCCCCATTAAAGGGGTTTTTTGGGAAGATTTCCTTATCCGCTGTGAGGGTCCAAAGGACAGAGGGATGTCGTATGCTGTAAAGCCCTGTGAGGCAAATTGTGATTTGTGATATTGGGCTTTATAAATAAAACTGATTGATTGATTGATTGATTGACCTGTTGGGGTGGGGTTTTATCAAAGCATCTGTTAGAGTCGGCGTGGATGGACAGAAGGACAGACAGATGGAAGATGGACGGACAGATGGACAGACCGACAGACGGACGGACAGTTGGACAGAAGGACAGATAGAAGGACAGACAGATGGAAGACAGACGGACGGATGGATGGACTGATAGACAGAAGGAAGGACAGACAGATGGAAGACGGATGGATGGATTGACAGAGGTATGGACAGATGGATGGACAAGAGGACACAAACATGTTCAGTCAGTATCGATGACCTCACTAAAAAAATGAAACCATATTTATACTCAGATTTGTTCTGTAAAAAAATGTGACGTGATTGGTTCGGTCAGATCTGCTGTCACCGCATGGCTTAGATCGGCGGCGTGTTCGTAACGTTACAACCGCAGACATAAAGACTGTTATACTGTTTTTATGTTTACAGCTAAAAAACAATCACCTTCCTTTAAAGCTATAACTTAAATTTAAAACCTGCAGTGAGTTTAATCTGGTTAACGGAGGGTCAGTGAAGTAACCAGGTCGATGTTTCATAAAACTCAGGATATTTTCTCCTCCTCAAATCAAAATACAGAAAATAAAATAAAAAGGTTTTTAGAGGAACTTTAATAATGATTGTGTTTGTGTAACTTTCAATCAATCAATTTTATTTATAAAGCCCAATATCACAAATCACAATTTGCCTCACAGGGCTTTACAGCATACAACATCCCTCTGTCCTTAGGACCCTCACAGCTGATCAGGAAAAATTCCCCAAAAAAACCCTTTAACGGGGAAAAACACGGTAGAAACCTCAGGACGAGCAACTGAGGAGGGATCCCTCTTCCAGAACAGACAGACATGCAATAGATGTCGTACAGAACAGATCAGCATAATAAATTAACAGTAATCCGTATGGACTAACTAACTTTAACTTTAATGATCGATGACAAAAATCAAAACGAGGGAACAAATTTTCAAACTTCAAACTGTGAAAATAGAAAACATAAAAACCGTCAAACAGAAAAAATCAAACTCAACAAATCAGGAAACAAACCGTCTCTCTGTCCATCTGTCTTCCTGTCTGTCTCCACCTGTTTGTCTGTCTCCACCTGTCTTCATGTCTGTCTATCTGTCTGTCTTTCTGTCTGTCTCCACGTGTTTGTCTGTCTGTCTCCACGTGTCTTCATGTCTGTCTATCTGTCTGTCTCTGTCTGTACACGCCATCCACCTGGTTACACTGCTGTCTCCACCCGCTCCAGGAAACTCCAAAAACAGTCAGTTCAGAATGTCCACGGTCCTCCTCTTCCTGATCCACAAACATTTCCCTGCTCCTTTGTTCTCAGAGGCCACGCCCCCGTCACCTGTGTGCAGCAGCACACCTAAGCAGACAGATCTCTGAAGGTTCTCCTGACAGAAAATCAAGGGTTCTCCTGACAGAACATCCGAAGGTTCTCCTGAAAGAATGTCTGGAGGTTCTCCTGACAGAACGTCTAAAGGTTCCTCTCACAGAACATCAAAAGTTTCTTTTGACAGAACATCTGAAGGTTCTCCTGACAGAACGTGCAAAGTTTTTTTCTGACAGAACATCTGAAGTTTCTCCTGACAAAACATCAAAAGGTTCTTCTGACAGAACTTCTGAAGGTTCTTTTGACAGAACATCTGAATGTTCTCCTCAAATAACAAATGTTCTCCGGACAAAACATCAAAAGGTTCTTCTGACAGAACTTCTGAAGTTTCTCCTGAAAGAACATCATAAGGTTCTTCTGACAGAACTTCTGAAGGTTCTTTTGACAGAACATCTGAATGTTCTCCTGAAAAAACAAAAGGTTCTCCTGACAGAACATCTGAAGGTTCTTCTGACAGAACATCTGAAGGTTGTCCTGACAGAACGTCTGAAGGTTCTCCTGACAAGTCAAGTCAAGTCAAACTTTATTTAAAAAGCACATTTAAAAACAACCGCAGTTGACCAAAGTGATATACAGTTATTAAAATACAATATAATCATACACGAAAAAAAGTAAAAGAGTAAAAGCCAAGGACTGTCGCCTAGCTGGGACTGAAAATCAAGGAGAAAAGATGGGTTTTCAGTAATGTTTTAAAGTGCAACAGACCGTGCAGCTCTAACCTGGAAAGGTAGGCTTTTTCACAGCTTTGGGGCCGCCACTGAGAAGGCTCTGTCCCCACGAGTAGAGGTAGAGGTCTGGACCGAGGTACTGCCAGAAGCAGCTGGTTTGACGACCTAAGTGCTCTAGAAGTACTGGGGGGCTGTACAAGCTCTGATAAATAAGACGGTGCCAGACCATTTAAACACTTAAAAACAATTAATAAAACCTTGAATTGGATCCTAAAAATAACATGCAACCAGTGCAAAGATGCAAGGACAGGACTAATGTGATCACGCCGTTTCTTTCCACTCAGCAGACGGGCAGCTGCATTTTGGACTACCTGTAAATGGCGCAGTGCTGACTGGTCAACAAACAAAGAGTTACAGTAGTCTAGGCGTGATGTAACAAAGGTGTGATTAACTTTCTCAAAATCATTTCTGGGGAGATAAGCATTTACTTTCGCTAATAGTCTTAGCTGGAAGAAGCTTGTTTTGACAATAGAGCTTATCTGCTTATCAAACCTAAAGTCACTGTCCAAAATAACACCAAGGTTCCTTGCAAAAGGGTGGCAGTGAGACTTAAGGGTGCCAATAGCGCCGTCATACCCATCTAACAGATTTTGTTGGCCGAATAAAATAATCTCAGTTTTATTTATGTTCATGGAGAGAAAGTTCACTTGCATCCAAGATCGGATATCATTGAGGCAGTCTAATAAGACCTGAACAGAGGCTTGCTCATTTGTTTTTAAAGGCAGATAGATTTGTACGTCATCTGCAAAGCAATGAAATGAGACATTGTGCTTATGGATCCCAATGGCAACATATATATCGAAAAGAGGAGGGGGCCCAAAATAGAACCCTGAGGCACCCCACAGCTCAGGGGGGAAGTGGCCGCAGAATACTGGCACAGCTGGACAGAGAAGCTCCTGTCTGAGAGGTAGGACTGAAACCACTTAAGAACAGTACCCTTAATGCCCACACAGTTGTTTAAGCGAGACAGGAGAATGTTGTGATCCACTGTATCAAAGGCAGCTGTCAGCTGTAAGACCTGATATATATTTAGACTGCTTCTCCCCGATTTCTCTTCAAGAATTGACCGCAGTGATTTCTTCATCTAAATCATCAACGTGTCTCTTAGACCCCATCCCAACTAGGCTACTTAAGGAGGTCTTACCTTTAGTTAACACTCATATATTAGATATGATCAATATATCCTTATTAACAGGCTATGTTCCACAGTCTTTTAAGGTAGCTGTAATTAAACCTCTCCTAAAAAAAAGCCCACCCTGGATCCAGAGGTGTTAGCCAACTATAGACCAATATCTAATCTTCCCTTTATGTCAAAGATCCTTGAGAAAGTAGTCGCAGACCAGCTGTGTGATTTTCTCCATGATAATAATTTATTTGAGGAATTTCAGTCAGGATTTAGAGTGCATCATAGCACTGAGACAGCTCTAGTTAAAATTACAAATGACCTTCTGATTGCTTCAGACAAAGAACTCGTCTCTGTTCTTGTTTTATTACATCTCAGTGCGGCGTTTGACACAATTGACCATCAAATTCTGCTACAGAGACTGGAACACTTAATTGGCCTAAAAGGTTCTACACTAAGCTGGTTTAAATCTTATTTTTCTGATCGTTTTCAGCTTGTTCACGTTCATAATGAATCATCCTTACGTACCAAAGTTTGTTTTGGAGTTCTGCAAGGTTCTGTGCTCGGACCAATCCTATTTACTCTATATATGCTTCCTTTAGGTAACATCATTAGAAATCACTCTATAAATTTCCATTGTTATGCGGATGATACTCAGTTGTATTTATCGATGAAGCCAGAAGAAAGTAATCAATTAACTAAACTTCATAACTGCCTTAAAGACATAAAAACCTGGATGAGCAGCAATTTCCTGATGTTAAATTCAGACAAAACTGAAGTTATTGTTCTTGGCCCCAAACAACTCAGAGACTCTTTATCTGATGACATAGTTTCTCTAGATGGCATTGCTCTGGCCTCTACCACTACTGTAAGAAACCTCGGAGTAACATTTGATCAAGATTTGTCTTTTAATTCTCATTTAAAGCAAACCTCACGGACTGCATTTTTTCATCTGCGTAATATTGCGAAAATTAGGCCTATCCTGACCCGAAAAGATGCAGAAAAATTGGTCCACGCTTTTGTTACCTCTAGGCTGGATTACTGTAACTCTCTATTATCAGGTAGCTCTAGTAAGTCCTTAAAAACTCTCCAGCTAATTCAGAATGCAGCAGCATGTGTACTAACAGGAACTAAGAAACGAGATCATATTTCTCCTGTTTTAGCTTTGCTGCACTGGCTCCCTGTAAAATCCAGAATTGAATTTAAAATTCTACTGTTAACTTAAAAAGCTCTAAATGGTCAGGCTCTGTCATATCTTAGAGAGCTCATAGTGCCATATTATCCCACCAGAACACTGCGCTCTGAGAACGCAGGGTTACTTGTGGTCCCTAAAGTCTCCAAAAGTAGATCAGGAGCCAGAGTCTTCAGTTATCAGGCTCCTCTCCTGTGGAATCATCTTCTTGTTACGGTCCAGGAGGCAGACACCGTCTCCACATTTAAGACTAGACTTAAGACTTTCCTCTTTGATAAAGCTTATAGTTAGGGCTGGCTCAGGCTTGCCTTGTACCAGCCCTTAGTTAGGCTGACTTAGGCCTAGTCTGCCGGAGGACCCCCCTATAATACACCGGGCACCTTCTCTCCTTCTCTCTCTCTCTCTCTCTCTCGTATTCTATTACTGCATCTTGCTAACTCGCCCATTCTGGATGTCACTAACTCGGCTTCTTCTCCAGAGCCTTTGTGCTCCACTGTCTCTCAGATTAACTCATATCACAGCGGTGACTGGACATTGTGACGTGTGTGGTTGTGCTGCTGCCGTGGTCCTGCCAGATGCCTCCTGCTGCTGCTGTTATCATTAGTCATACTTCTACTGTTATTATACATATATGATTATTGTCACATACATATATTATCAGATATTAATATATACTTTCAACATATTGTACCACAGTAGCCAGAACTATAATTATAATATTATTACTTCCATTAATGTTGTTGTAAACTGCTGTCATTACTGTCTGTCCTGCATCTCTCTCTGTCTCTCTGTCTCTCTCTCTCTCTCTTTCTGTCTCATTGTGTCATATGGATTACTGTTAATTTATCATGTTGTTCTGTTCTGTACGTCATCTATTGCACGTCTGTCCGTTTTTTTTGGGGGAGTTTTTCCTGATCAGCTGTGAGGGTCCTAAGGACAGAGGGATGTTGTATGCTGTAAAGCCCTGTGAGGCAAACTGTGATTTGTGATATTGGGCTTTATAAATAAAATTGATTGATTGATTGATTGAGATCCAGAAGGACCAGGACCGCAGTTAGTTACCAGAGTCAACTGTTAAAAGGTCATTTAAAATTCTTAAAAGCGCCGTTTCTGTGCAATGGCGAGACTTAAAACCAGACTGGAACTTCTCGGAAATGTCATTTAGATCAATAAAAGACTGCAGCTGTTCATTAACCACCTTCTCCAAGACCTTAAAAAGAAAAGGAAGCTTGGAGATAGGCCTAAAGTTGGATATCAAGATTATGTTTTTTGATGAGGGGCTGGACCACAGCATGTTTAAAGGCAGCTGGGACACATCCAGACATCAAAGATGAATTTATCAGATCCATAACACAGAGCCCAATGATATGGAAAATGTCCTTAAAAAGACGGGGTGGGATGCTGTCAAGAGGACAGTATAAAGGCTGGACAATATCAGTTAAAGCTGAGTGAGACACTTGTTCAAATGTGTCAAAAACAGCAGGGCAAATGGGAAAGACGGCAGGATCTAATGCAGACGGCGAAAGAGAGGACCTAATATTGGAGATCTTGCCAATAAAAAACCTTAGAAAATCTTCACACAGTTTAGGTAAAGGAACAACACCATTGTGGTCACAGTGGTTTAAAAGAGTATTCAAGGTATTAAAAAGAAACTGAGGTTTATGGCTATTGACTGACACAAAATTGGATAAAAACTGACTTTTGGCAGCTTTAACAGCTTTCTGATACTGCAATAGACTGTTTATTAAAATGTCCAAAGAAACATGTCCAGAGTCATCATCTGTGGTTGGCTCTCACTTTATTGAAATAAAAACATGACTCATTTCTGTTTGCAGGGTTAAGGTTAGGATTTGGGTTTAACCTAAAATCTGCTGATGCAAAAGTTCAAACCTTCAAACACACAAAAAAAATTTTAGTCTTTTAAAGTTTATGATTTTAATGTTACTTCATATTTAATTAAAATTAAATTTATTTAAACATATTTAAATTTAAAGTAAGTTTTTCAAGTCAAATTAAATTTAGTGTCATTCGATCGTTTATTTTGACAGTAGCTTTAAATGAAAAATATAACGAGAAAAAAATAAATGAAAAATATAACGAGGAAAATAAATGTGTTTAACAGAATCTGAATATTTCGGCCACAGCGTTTCAGAGAAACACAAGATACAGACTCAGTGTTTGATTCAGAGTGTACTTTATTTTGAAAGTTTAACATACAGGAAGTTGAAAAGAGCGTGATCAGCAGTCTCATGTCTCAATAAAAAAAATCAATAACTGATCAAGTTCTCACTATGAAATAAAAAAGTTTCACATTTCACACAATCAATAACGATCATTGATCAACAAGCGGGGGCGGGGCTAATACACACAAGTTAATCTGGGAGTGGGGCTAATATCAGCAGGTAAACAGAGGTTGGGGCTACACCTGTGCAGCTACGGTTCATATTTACACTTTGAAAACTTCACACAGTCACATGACCTCACAGCAGTGTCACAGTGATGTCACCATGTGGGGACACACCCTGTGATATCACTGCATTGACAAAACTAGATGTTCACTTTCTTTTCTATTTCAGTCTCTCAACAGAAAGGAGTGTCTGCCATTTTGTTTTTGGTCACAAAAACATTCATCTCAGGTCTGTGACACATTAAACTGATCTCAGGTCAGTCTCTGACACATTAAACTGATCTCAGGTCTGTGACACGTTAAAGTGATCTCAGGTCTGTGACACGTTAAACTGATCTCAGGTCTGTGACATGTTAAACTGATCTCAGGTCAGATTGTCAGAGAAACATTTGAAGTGATAAATTACAACAAAAAAAATTGAATGAGATAAAAAAAATTAAAGCACAAAAAAATAAAGAAGTATCTCTGGCTGAAACATGAAATAAAGTTTAATACATTTATTTTAATTTATTTTCTTCACTGAAAATTAAACTGGTCATCAATGTGGATTCTTTCAGATTTCAACTGAGATAACTGTCTGATAATGACTGGGACCTGTCTAATATCTGATCTGACACATGATCTGTGTTTGGGACCTGTCTAATATCTGATCTCAGTCAGTCACTGGCAGAACATCTCTTTCATCGTGTATTGACAGCAGTCTGTCATCTGATTGGCTGAGATATCGGAAGAGTAAACTGTCCAATGAGAAGCTGTTACCCGACTTCCTCAGAACCTTTTCCTTTACATCACTTCCTGTGGCGAGACGTCCTCACTGGTCGATTACTGTGCTAGACTAGCCGACTACTCTGCACAAAGCCTACAAGATGCAGACAGAGGGACAGAAGGACAGAGAGACAGACAGAGGAGGACAGACAGACAGACAGACAGGTAGATATGTTAGAGCTGGTAGAGTGAGACAAGAAGTCAGACTGCGGTCGTCTGCAGCTCAAACACTGAACTCTAAATCTGAACTCATCCTGTGTCTGAATTCACAGAAAAAATAAAATCAGATTAAAATGTTTTACAACTCTCAAGGGTTTGTTTCTGAAACTGATGTTTTTTTATTAGTTTGTGTTTATTCAGATCTTTTATCAAAATTAACCTTTTGTTTTTCTTGATTTTATCACAGTTAAATAAACATCTTCAGAGTTTTGGACAGAAAAGACTTTGATATGTTTGAGACATTTGAGACGTCCCCTTTGACCTTTTTCACTTTTAATAATCAATCAGTCAATTGAAGAAAATAAATTAATAAATCAATGCAGATGGTTCTCTAATAGACAGACGTATGTCAACCATGCCCCCATGGAGGCGGGGCCTGAGATGAGGGACACCTGTCCTACAGCTAGACAGGTGTGTCACACTGGTGTGAAGTTCTCAGAAAAACAACAGGTAGGGTTCGGCACACAGACAGGCAGAGCACATACACGTGTCGACATTCAGAGTTCAAAGGTCACAGAGGTCATCAGGAGGGGAGGGGTCGAGTTCATCTGGAAGTCAAAGACCGACATCTGTGTAGAGGTCACTTAAAAGTCATATTAAAAGGTCATATCAAGGTCATTGAGAGTAACATTGGATTGAATTAAAACTGAGGTCAGACATAGGTCGTATAAACGTCATGGGAAGGTCACATGTAGGTCGTGTGAAGGTCATTTGAAGGTCAGATGTAGGTTGTATGAAGGTCAGATGTAGGTCGTATGAAGGTCATGTGAAGGTCAGATGTAGGTCATGGCACCTTTGGCACTGCTGTCCAGGAAGACTTTGATGTAGGAGGTGGGGACGTATCCCTCCTCCTCCAGGTTCCTCCGCACTCTGGTCCAACCATCACCCTTGTCCTCTTCCACCACAGAAAGTAGTTCCCCCTCCACCATTGACAGAGTACCTTCGTTCTGACCTGCAGAAGAAGAACAACAACAACATGTTGAGACCACAGAGAACCAAAGTGGAACCAAAGAGAACCAGATGAGAACTCGATATGTGGTCAGTTACACCTCCTGAATTCTCTGGTCTAACCCTCATCTGATGACGACTTCCTGTCATCAACAGGAAAGAGTTCTACCCACAATCCTTCACACCACTTAAAGCCAAACAAGTATGGGTTATTTCAGACAGACAAACGCAGCCGAGAGTGCTCTGGTAGAACCGCTGTATAGAACCAAGGCCTCAGGTAGAACCACTGTACAGAACCAAAGCCTCAGTTAGAACCCCTCTATAGAACCAAGACCTCAGGTAGAACCGCTCTATAGAACCAAGACAACATGAACGTGTTTCTGAACATAAGGAATGTGTAAACATTGTCACTCTGCTGGGAGGAGGAGGTTCCACAGGTACAGGCTGATCTCTCAATCATGTGTTTCAGTCCTTGAAAAACTTCTTTATGAACAACGTGGAGAATTGAAATTTTATTTTTATCACCACATCAGTCAGACTTTAGAAAACAATACAGAACAACAGCTGATTCTGTCAAAGTGATGAATGGCATCATCAGACTGTAAAAACTACTGCTCCACCCTCTTTCTTGATTCATCAGTTAACCACATCATCCTGATGGACATACTGTTTGTTGGTTCACAAATTACTCCTCAGATAAAACACGTGTCCAGTTTGCTTCCTGTATCAAAAGGTGTGCCTCAGGGTTCCATACTGGATCCACTGTTCTCCATATATGTAAATTACAAGGCTTTATAAATAAACCTTGTCCCAACAATCAGCAGCCATGGGCTCATCTAAACAGCTGCCTAGCACTCTGAAAACTGAAAGACCTGATGAAGACTAGAAGAAGATAAAGTGTTTTCAGGGAGCTGTTTCCTCACTTGGTCATGTTATGAAGAAATGGCAGTTAACAGGAACCGTGGAGGTCAAGCTGAAAACTGTGACAGAGCTGCTCGTAGGATTGTTAGAAAGGAAGAGTGGTGGTGCACTGTTCTACTGTGCAGACACACCTGGACAGGTATGATCTTCATGAAGGAGTCATCAGAAGAAAACCTTTGCTGTGTTCTCACCACTACATTCAGACTCACATGTTTGTGAAGGAACATTGAAACAAGCCTGATGCTTTTTGGAATCAATGAGACAAAGGGACACCCATCCACCTGTTACAGACGGAGGTGGATGGATGAGACAAAGGGACACCAGTCCACCTGTTACAGACGGGGTGAATAGATGAGACAAAGGGACACCTGTCCACCTGTTACAGACAAGGGTGGGTGGAGGAGACAAAGGGACATATGTGAGGGTCCAAAGGACAGAGAGATGTTGTATGCTGTAAAGCCCTGTGAGGCAAATTGTGATTTGTGATATTGGGCTTTATAAATGAAAATGATTGATTGATTGATTGATTGATTGACATATGTCTACCTGTTACAGATGGGGGTGGATGGATGAGAGTTGAGTTTGAGATTTGTTTGCATCCAGTGTCTGATATCAGAGACAGTTTGAGAGGGTGGAGTGGGTCTGAGAGGTGATGGATTTGACGGAGATGTAGAGCTGGATGTCGTCAGCGTAACAGTGGAAATGGAGGCCGTGACAACGGATGATCTGACCGAGGGGGAGAAGGTAGAGGATGAAGAGGACCAAACCCTGGGGGACACCTTGGGACGGGGGCAGTCGAGGAGGAGCAGTTGTTGATGAAGATGAATTGCTTCCTTTCAGTAAGGTGTGATTGGAGCCAGGTGAGGGCTCATCTTCCCACTCACGTGCTGACGTATTGCGGTAAGCGAGTTGTGTCATTTCCGGTGTTTCTGTGACAGTGTCTCTGTACTGCTCTGGTGAATTCTGCTAGCCTGCTTTCTCACCTCAGTTGCTTTAACGCTGCTTTAACGTCTACTTCAAGTCATAACCCACACTGGTTCTGTTTAAGCACTTATAGCTCTCCTTCTTTCTACGACTTTCTCGCTAATCTCTTAGCTGTTGTTTGCACGCTCTTAGCCTTGTTAGCTACTTTAGCTTAGCCATGGCTTCTCCTTCTCCTGCTCTTTCTTGCCCGGTGTGCCAAATGTTCAGTTATGCCTCTGCCTCCTTTAGCGACAGTGGTAATTGTAATAAGTGTAGCTTATTTGCTGCGTTGGAGGCGAGGCTTAGTGAATTAGAAGCGCGGCTCCGCACCATGGAAAACCATTCAGTAGCTGCGGTAGTTAGCCAGCCCCCTGTAGCCGGTGCGGAGCCACATAGCATAGCCTTAGCCTCTGCTAACTGTCCTCCGGTAACTCCCGTTCAGCCGGGAGGTTGGGTTACGGTTCGCCAGAAGCACAGCTCCAAGCAGAAGCCCACGGTTCACCACCAGCCTGTTCACGTTTCCAACCGCTTTTCCCCACTCAGCGACACACCCGCTGAGGATAAAACTCTGGTTATTGGCAGCTCTATTCTGAGGAACGTGAAGTTAGCAACACCAGCGGCCATAGTCAAATGTATCCCTGGGGCCAGAGCGGGCGACATTGAATCAAATTTAAAACTGCTGGCTAAAGCTAAACGTAGATTCAGTAAGATTGTTATTCACGTCGGCGGCAATGACACCCGGTTACGCCAATCGGAGGTCACTAAAATTAATATTGCCTCGGTGTGTGAATATGCAAAAACGATGTCGGACTCCGTAGTTTTCTCTGGACCCCTCCCAAATCTGACCAGTGATGACATGTTTAGCCGCATGTCATCATTTAACCGCTGGCTGTCCAGGTGGTGTCCAGCAAACGATGTGGGTTTTGTTAATAATTGGCAAACTTTCTGGGGAAAACCTGGTCTTATTAGGAGAGACGGCATTCACCCCACTTTGGATGGAGCTGCTCTCATTTCTAGGAACCTGGCAAATTTTATTAGTAATTTAAATCCCTGACAACCCAGAGTTGAGACCAGGACAGAGAGTTGCAGTCCTAAACGCCTCTCTGAGCTTCTAGTTCAGTTACCCAGCCATAGTTTTCATAGTTTTATACAAACGGTGTCTGTCCCCCGACCACCTAAATTATTTAAATCTAAAATTAAACAAAGAGGAGTTGTGCATAACAACCTCATAAAAATTAAAACCTCTTCTGTGACAGAAAGACAAAACAGGAGAATTAAATGCGGACTGTTAAATATCAGGTCTCTATCGTCTAAAGCAGTGTTAGTAAACGAATTAATATCAGATAATCATATTGATTTACTCAGTCTCACTGAAACCTGGCTGTGTCAAGATGAATATGTTAGTCTAAATGAGTCCACGCCTCCCAGTCATAATAATACCCACATTCCTCGAGGCAGCGGCCGAGGAGGGGGAGTTGCAGCCATTTTTAACTCTAGTCTGTTAATCAGCCCTAAACCTAAACTAGATTATAATTCATTTGAAAGCCTCGTTCTTAGTCTTTTACATCCGACCTGGAAAACCTCGCAGCCACTTTTATTTGTTATAGTGTACTGTGCTCCTGGCCCGTATTCTGAATTTGTATCTGAATTCTCAGAGTTTTTATCCAGTTTAGTTCTTAAATCAGATAAAGTTATTATTGTAAGCGATTTTAACATTCATGTCGACGTTGATAATGACTCCCTGGCTACCGCGTTTATCTCATTAATAGACTCCATTGGCTTCAGTCAGGGTGTACATGAACCCACTCACTGTTTTAACCATACCCTCGATCTAGTTCTGACGTATGGAATTGAAATTGATAACCTAAAAGTCTTTCCACAGAATCCCTTGCTATCAGATCATTATCTGATTACTTTTGATTTCTTTTTACTCGATTACACGCCACTTAGCAACAGTTACTATACTAGATGTTTATCAGATAGTGCTGTCACAAAATTTAAGGAAAAGATTACTTCGTCGTTAAATTCAATACCAATACCTTCAGTAACAGAGGTTTCCCGTGCCGACTTTAACCTCTCCCAAATTGATCATTTTGTTCATAGCGCCGTAGGCTCGCTGCGAACAACGCTCGACTCTGTAGCTCCTCTTAAAAAGAAGTTAACAAAGCAAAGAAAGTTCGCTCCTTGGTATAACTCTCAAACCTGTAGGTTAAAACAAATATCGCGAAAATTTGAAAGGAATTGGCGATTAACCAAACTGGAAGAATCTCGTTTAATCTGGACAGACAGTCTCAAAACTTATAAGAGGGGCCTCCACAATGCCAGAGCAAACTATTACTCAGCATTAATAGAAGAAAACAAGAACAACCCCAGGTTTCTTTTCAGCACTGTAGCCAGGCTGACTGAGAGTCAAAGCTCTATTGAGCCTTGTATTCCTTTAGCCCTTAGCAGTAATGATTTTATGAGCTTTTTTAATGACAAAATTCTAACTATTAGAGGCAAAATTCATGACCTCCTGCCCTCGGATGGTAGGCCTACCTATCTAACCTCAAACACAGCTGTAGAATCTAATATATATTTAGATTGCTTCTCCCCAATTTCTCTTCAAGAATTGACCGCAGTGATTTCTTCATCTAAATCATCAACGTGTCTCTTAGACCCCATCCCAACTAGGCTACTTAAGGAGGTCTTTCCTTTAGTTAACACTCATATATTAGATATGATCAATATATCCCTATTAACAGGCTATGTACCACAGTCTTTTAAGGTAGCTGTAATTAAACCTCTCCTAAAAAAGCCCACCCTGGATCCAGAGGTGTTAGCCAACTATAGACCAATATCTAATCTTCCCTTTATGTCAAAGATCCTTGAGAAAGTAGTCGCAGACCAGCTGTGTGATTTTCTCCAGGATAATAATTTATTTGAGGAATTTCAGTCAGGATTTAGAGTGCATCATAGCACTGAGACAGCTCTAGTTAAAATTACAAATGACCTTCTGATTGCTTCAGACAAAGGACTCGTCTCTGTTCTTGTTTTATTAGATCTTAGTGCGGCGTTTGACACAATTGACCATCAAATTCTACTGCAGAGACTGGATCACTTAATTGGCCTAAAAGGTTCAGCACTAAGCTGGTTTAAATCTTATTTATCTGATCGTTTTCAATTTGTTGACGTTCGTAATGAATCATCCTTACGTACCAAAGTTTGTTTTGGAGTTCCGCAAGGTTCTGTGCTCGGACCAATCCTATTTACTCTATATATGCTTCCTTTAGGTAACATCATTAGAAATCACTCTATAAATTTCCATTGTTATGCGGATGATACACAGTTGTATTTATCGATGAAGCCAGAAGAAAGTAATCAATTAACTAAACTCCATAACTGCCTTAAAGACATAAAAAATTGGATGAGCACCAATTTCCTGATGTTAAATTCAGACAAAACTGAAGTTATTGTTCTTGGCCCCAAACAACTCAGAGACTCTTTATCTGATGACATAGTTTCTCCAGATGGCATTGCTCTGGCCTCTAGCACTACCGTAAGAAACCTCGGAGTAATATTTGATCAAGATTTGTCTTTTAATTCTCATTTAAAGCAAACCTCACGGACTGCATTTTTTCATCTGCGTAATATTGCGAAAATTAGGCCTATCCTGACCCGAAAAGATGCAGAAAAATTGGTCCACGCTTTTGTTACCTCAAGGCTGGATTACTGTAACTCTCTATTATCAGGTAGCTCTAGTAAGTCCTTAAAAACTCTCCAGCTAATTCAGAATGCAGCAGCACGTGTACTAACAGGAACTAAGAAACGAGATCATATTTCTCCTGTTTTAGCTTCTCTGCACTGGCTCCCTGTAAAATCCAGAATTGAATTTAAAATCCTACTGTTAACTTATAAAGCTCTAAATGGTCAAGCTCCGTCATATCTTAGAGAGCTCATAGTGCCATATTATCCCACCAGAACACTGCGCTCTGAGAACGCAGGGTTACTCGTGGTCCCTAAAGTCTCCAAAAGCAGATCAGGAGCCAGAGCCTTCAGCTATCAGGCTCCTCTCCTGTGGAATCATCTTCCTGTTACGGTCCGGGAGGCAGACACCGTCTCCACATTTAAGACCAGACTTAAGACTTTCCTCTTTGATAAAGCTTATAGTTAGGGCTGGCTCAGGCTTGCCCTGTACCAGCCCCTAGTTAGGCTGACTTAGGCCTAGTCTGCCGGAGGACCCCCTATAATACACCGGGCTCCCTCTCTCTCTCTCTCTCTCTCTCTCTCTCTCTCACTCTCATCCTATTACTGCATCTTGCTAACTCGGCCATTCTGGATGTCACTAACTCGGCTTCTTCTCCGGAGCCTTTGTGCTCCACTGTCTCTCAGATTAACTCATATCACAGCGGTGCCTGGACAGTGTGACGTGTGTGGTTGTGCTGCTGCCGTGGTCCTGCCAGATGCCTCCTGCTGCTGCTGCCATCATTAGTCATTAGTCATACTTCTACTGTTATTATACACATATGACTATTGTCACACAAGTATACTGTCTGATATTAATACATACTTTCAACATATTGTACCACAGTAGCCAGAACTATGACTATAATATTATTACTTTCATTAATGTTGTTGTAAGCTACTGTCATTACCTGCATCTCTCTCTCTCTCTCTCTCTCTCTCTCTCTCTCTCTGTCTCATTGTGTCATATGGATTACTGTTAATTTATTATGCTGATCTGTTCTGTACGACATCTATTGCACGTCTGTCCGTCCTGGAAGAGGGATCCCTCCTCAGTTGCTCTTCCTGAGGTTTCTACCGTTTTTTTTTTTCCCCATTAAAGGGGTTTTTTTTGGGGAGTTTTTCCTTATCCGCTGTGAGGGTCTTAAGGACAGAGGGATGTCGTATGCTGTAAAGCCCTGTGAGGCAAATTGTGATTTGTGATATTGGGCTTTATAAATAAAATTGAATTGAATTGAATTGAAATTGAATCTGTGATGCTGAGGAAAGATTGTAGGCGGCAGAGTTAAGATGGAGTGGTTAATGGTATCAAAGGCAACAGTGAGGTCCAGGAGGATGAGGATGAAGAGTTGGCTGGAGTCTGAGGAGAGGAGAAGGTCATTTGTTACTTTGAGGAGGACAGTTTCAGTGCTGTGGTGGGTATCGAATCCATATTGAAATTGTTCGTAGAGGTCATCGTTGGTGAGATGGGCTTTGATTTGTGAGGCGACAACATGATCCAGGAGTTTAGAAAGTAATGGGAGGTTGGAAATGGGCTGGAAGTTATTGATACTGTCAGGGTTGAGTCCAGGTTTCTTGATGATGGGGGTTACAGCAGTCAGTTTCAGTGATGGGGGAATGGTGGAAAAGTTGAGGGAGGAGTTGATAATCCCAGAGGTAATTGGGGAGGATGATGGAAGGAAGATAGGATGGGATCTAGGATGGGATGGGATCTAGGATGGGATGGGATCTAGGATGCGGGTGGAGGCTTTCATGGTTGAGATGATTTTGGAAAAATCAGCTGGAGAGACGGGGAGAAAATCTAGAGAGTGGAGAGATGATAAGAGAAGCAGGGGGGAGCGAGGAGGAATGGGTGATGGGGGAGGAGGATAGGGAACTGTAGATGGTATCAATTTTGGATTGGAAGAAAGAGAGGAAAGAATTTCATTTTTTAGTGGTGAATGAGTTTGAAATGTTGTCACTGGGATTGAGGAGTTTGTTGATGGCGGAAAAAAGAGCCTTTTGGTTATTGGAGCCAGTACATGCGTTTACATGGAGCCATGTATTCCTTTTGCATTCAGGTTGGAAGCCCTACCCGAATAGATATGCTCCTTATAAATACCTCAACCTGAATGAAAACAGCCAACCCGAAAGAAAATCTAATCGGGTGCACAGGGGTGGAATATTCCTTTTCAGAACCCGAATGGAAGAATTTTTCTGTCTTGTGTACACCTCCTACCCGATTCCAGCCATTCTGTTCTTTCTGTGCATGCTCGTTTCCTTGCCCTTCTGGCGCAATGACGTATATAGCGTGCATAGCAACGGGCTGAGATAGAGCAGTTGGACTCGTTGCACTCACCGGTTTCCATTCGCCACAGCACGGTCTTCTATCTCCCTTCTTCAACCTTCTATCTCCCTTCTCCTCCTCAACAGACGAAGCATTAGCAGAACAAGGTTGTTGTCGTGCTGCTGCTTCAAGAATATAAGCAGAACAAGCCTGAAAAAGGCACTAAGAACAGCGTCATCAAGCATCTTGTTATCCGGAGCGAGGACTACAGTGTTTCCTTCCATTACACGTAACATCCGCCCCGCCCCCTATCCAATCAGAAACCTTCCCTGCCCCAAACCTTGTGGACCCAAATAAAGGCGATTGAACTGATCTCCCTGTAAACCCTCATTCAGAATGAATATTTCTTATGTAAACTACTTGGAAAGACTTTAATTCAGAATGATTTCATTCAGATTTATTTCATTCTGAATAAGAAGCCATCATGTAACCACACCCATTGTGGATGAGGTCTGAAAAGTAGGCAGAGCAGGCAGTGTTGAGGGCGGTTTTGTACAGTTTTGGGCTGTTTCGCTGTGTTGCTGTTTCTATTGGTGTATTGTTGTACCTACAACCTGTATACTGAGTTCTGCAATTAAAGTGATCCCGTTGGCTGTAACTTTTCTTCGTGGTTCTCCGAGTCTCTTCATTTCAAGTTTAGCATTTTTTCCTTACATAATTGGCGTCCCAAACAAGGAATTTTTTGATTTTACAAGAGGAAAATATATTCTGATTTCAATTTAGCAAGTTATGCATATAATTCAAAATGATTTCTGTGATTCCATTATATTCTAATGAGTAAGTTGCATTCAGTTGTTTGATGTATTTGATCAATCTGTTTAAGATTCAGCTGCTAGGCCGCCTAATGGGAAGGGGCCGATGGGGGACTTTTCCTGGATTAAACAACTGCCAAGTTTTTCGCCTCCATCAGTTGAATGTTGACAGATGATAAAATATGTTCAGTGTTTGATGTAATATCATATACTCATGTTAAGTTCATATATCACCATATCGTACGTTTTCTTATGCATCATCATATTCAAGTTCAAGAGTTTCGTACACGACTATATATTCATGTTAGTAAGGAACACTGGTTAGAGTTACAGTGCCATATATCCTACTCATATTCATACAAGCATAGGCGTTCATTTACCATTCAATTCAAATAAACACAAGAAGTTTGTGCTCTAATAAAAAAAAAAAAAAAAGGGATCAGCACTCAGTGAATAATCCTCCTAAGCCCTACGATAAGCTATTATGGCAAGGTTTAACTATACAGACCCGTGAGCAGTGATAACTAACATGTCTTTGGGGTCATCGGGTGGGAACCTCCTTTCACCGGTGTTTCGTCTAGTTAGTCCCACGACACCTCCAGGAGGCTAGACAGTGATCTCTGGCGTCCCAGAGACACTCCCCTAATGCCAGGTCTCACTGCTCCCCACACTAACCGAACAACCTCCTTTACCTTACCTATACTACCATAGAGGAGGTAGACCCAGGGAAGGAAGCCTTGTTAGGCTATCACACTCCCCCACCGGGTTAGGCTGTACAGTCTACCTCCCCAGGACGAGCCCTCACAACAATGACACCTCCAGGAGGCTGGACAGTGATCTCAGCCCAAACAGCACTGCCAACTTCAACCAAGCCCAGGCTCCGTTTATGCGAGCTCCAGGCAGAAGCAATGCTGATACTGCCTTTACTAGCACATTCACCATACTCTATTTCACACGCTACATAGCATAACTACAATGTAAGCTAAAGTTAAAGGAGATAAATGAACTCACAGGATCAGCAAACACACTCACTTTGCAGCATGGTCTCAAACAAAATGGATTCAAATAGGCCACTCCCACACTTATATAACCTTCCTCTTCCTGGATTTCCTTCTTACTTACACATGGCTTTCTCAGCCCAAACAGCACTGCCATCTTCAACCAAACCCAGGCTCCATACATGCGAGCTCCAGGCAGAAGCAATGCTGATACTAGCTTTCCTGTCACATTCACCATACTCTATTTCACACACTACATAGCATAACTACAATATAAGCTAAAGTTAAAGGAGCTAACTGGACTTACAGGATCAGCAAGCACACTCACCTTGCCGCATGGCCTCAAACAAAATGGATTCCAATAGGCCACTCCCACACTTAAATACTTCCTCTTCCTGGATTTCTCCTGACAGGAAGTGGATCTCTCCACCTGATCTCAAGGAGTTATGTGCCCTGCTTAGTAGTTCCCCCTGCTGGCCCCCAGCTGACATTATTTCTTCTGTAATAGATAAACTGGCTGCATTTAATTGCTTCATCTGACATTTCCTTCACTGTCTTCCTCAAATTCTGTCCCCGCACTCCAAGTTCCCCCAGGAGTGAGACAGTTGATCTTGCTATGAATCCCCTACACCCCACTTCCACTGGACAAATCCTAGTCTTCCATCCTCGCTGCTCAGTCTGCATATCTAAGCTTTTTTCTTTCATAGGCTTCTTCCACTGAGTCTTCCCAAGGAACTGTCAGCTCAATGAAATAAACTATCTGTTGACTCACTGACCACAACACTAAGTCAGGCCTCTGCCTGGTACAGACTATTTCCTGAGGAACAACAAGCTTTCCCCCTAAATCTACTTGCATTTCCCAATCACAAGCACCTTCTAGGCGGCCACACCCTTGCCTCCTCACTAACTTATCCCTTCTGTATTTCTCTCCCTCACGGACAAACTGAATTACTAAGCCCCTATCCTTAACACCTTCTGAATTCACCTGTCTTCGTTTCCCTTCGATGCCTGCAGCTAAACATTTCAACACCTGATTATGTTGCCATGTATATCGGCCTTGTGACAAGCCAACTTTACAGCCTGACAAAATATGCTTTAAAGTTGCGGTACGTGAACACAATGGGCATGATGGGTCCTCATTTACCCACAGTTTTAGGTTCTGGGGGGTTGGTAACACATCGTATGTAGCCCCTACCAGGAATCTAATACGATTCTCCTCCATACTCCACAGGTCCCTCCAACTAAGCTTCCTCTTCTCTACACTTTCCCAATTCAACCACTGTCCCTGTTTAGCCTGGGCCACTACCTTTGTACCCCTTACTATCTCTTCCTGTCTGCGTATCTGTTCTACAACCAGCTTTCTTTTATCTTTGAGGCCTGCTGTATTCCATACCGGTTTACCTGAGCCAAGCCCCAGGCCTCCCCGGCCAAACTGAACATTACCTACAATCTCTGCATGTCTAAGAGCTGCCTCTGCCTCCTGAACTGCCGATCTTGGGTTCCACTTCCTCCCCTTGGTTGGATTTGGAACCACACTCCTAACTACCACGTCCTTACTCCCAGATAACAAGAGCTCTGTCCTGACCTTGGTACATTTAAATTCCTCTGTTAAACTAGATACTGGCAGCTGAAGTATCCCTTTTCCATACAATGCAACACTACTTAGGCACCTAGGAGCGCCCAACCACTTCCTAATGTAGGAGCTAACCGACCTTTCCATTCTCTCCACAACAGATATTGGAATTTCATAAACTGACAATGGCCACATTAACCTAGGATATAGCCCAAATTGCAAACACAACTTCAACTTTCCTGGAAGTTCTGATTTATCTATTCTATCCAATCCTTCAGCCACATCTTTTCTAAATTTCACCACCTGTTCCTTATCATTCAACTCTACATTGTACCACCTACCTAAGCTCTTTACTGACTTTTCCCTAATTGTTGGGATGTCCTCATCATCTATGACAAACTTCCTATCACTTAACTTCCCTCTACATATCGAGATGCTTCTAGATTTACTAGGCTTGATTTTCATGCTGGCCCACTTGAGGTTCTTATTTACCTTCTCTAGTAGCCTCTTTGTACATGGCATTGTTGTGGTCACCAGTGTCATGTCATCCATGTAAGCCCTAACTGGTGGAAGATGCAACCCATTCTGCCGTCTCTCCCCACCTACCACCCACTTAGAAGCCCTGATGATTACTTCCATTGCCATAGTAAATGCTAATGGAGAAATTGTACACCCTGCCATGATGCCTATTTCTAGCCTCTGCCAACCTGTTGTGAAACCTGCTGTACTTAGACACAACCTAATATCCTGAAAATATGCTTTCACTAAGTTAACAACTACCTGTGGCACTCTGAAGTAGTCAAACGCACTCCAAATGAGGCTGTGCGGTACTGAACCAAACGCATTTGCAAGATCTAAAAATATTACATGTAGGTCCTTTTTGTTAATCTTCGCTGCCTGAATCTGGTGCCAGATCATGCTAGTATGCTCTAAACACCCTGAAAAACCTGGTATTCCTGCCTTCTGCACCATGGTATCTATTAAGCTATTCCTTTCTAAGTAGCTAGCTAGTCTCTGTGCTACTACACTAAAGAAAATCTTCCCCTCCACATTCAAGAGAGAAATCATCCGGAACTGGCTAAGGTCCACAGACTCCTTCTCCTTAGGAATGAGGACACCCCCTGCCCTACGCCATGCTCTTGGTATAATTTGTTTTTCCCAAACTATTCTTAGCTGTTTCCACAAAAATTTAAGGGTATCAGGCGCACTTTTATAAACCCGGTAGGGGACTCCATTAGGCCCTGGGGCCGAAGAAGCCTTTGCACGCCTGACCACCTCCTGAACTTCCTTCCACCTAGGTGGCCTGACATCCATCTCATGCTCTATCCCTCCTAATGGAGAGATATCAGGTGGGAAACCTACTATCCTATTCTTCTCCAAATCTGAATACGTGTTTCTCAAATATTCTTCAACCTCTAACCTTTCTGCTTTAAGCTGCCCTCCCTTTTCCTGGCTGAACAATCCTTTAACAAACTTAAAAGGGTCCCTGAAAAAACCTGTCCTAGCATATTCCTTCTTCCTCCTCTTTTTCCTGAGATGCTCCGCCCTTCTAAGAACTGCTAGCCTGCTTCTCAACTCCTCTTGCAACACCTTAATTCCCTCCCTTTCTTCTTCTGTAGCCTTTTTCCACTGCTTTCTTAACTGTCTCCTTTCCTTGACTAACTTCTCTATTTCTCTCTGCCGCCTAGACTTACCTGACTGTACCCTCTCACTCCTCTTTCTCTCATGCACCCCAAACCTCTCTACACCATATGAATACATTATATCTCCCATCTTTTCTAACCTTTGTATTGCATTTCCTCTAAGCCTACTCAAGATTACTGACAAGTCTCTATTAACTATCTCCCATTCTTTACTGTCATTTGCTCTAGGCCATCTAACTCTAACCTTTTGCTCCATAGTTCTTTCTCTGGCTAGCATACTGGCCTCAGTGTCACCTGCATCCTCTCTTACTACCCCCTCCTCCTCAGTGGCAGCGTTACTGATATCCTGCGAACTGTGGTTTTCTACCTGCCGCTGGACTTCATCCGACTGACTCGACTGACTTCTTAGGAAGTACTGATCAATGCGGCTACTCTGCCCTTTCTTTGCCACACACTTCTTCTTTCCCTGATGAGTTCTGAGGCCTTTCACTGATGTTACTTTCTGCCAGCCGCAAGGACAAACCTGAAGCATCTTGTTCTCAACTATGCTACTTTTGCCCTCTACAGATGCGCTCACCTTGCCCTGAGTGCTGCTAATTCTAGCACTGGTGGATAGGTCCGTGCCCCTATCCTTCACTGAGTCACCGGTCCAAGTCATATTACTCTGCGAGTAATTTATGATAAAATCATAAAGAGGAGGAACTATGTAGAGGCAGATAATTTATCATTTTATACTAAAGGTGAAAAATAAGATCAGTTACACAAGGTTTAGGAAGCAGCTGGTCAAATATCAGATTTGGCAGCAAAAAGGACCCATAAGAGGTGTTTTGATAATTTGAGTATTTCTGCGTAAGTCAAGCCTTGGGAGGTCAAATGAGGCAGAACGTTCTGGGTTAGGGTGACCTGGCCGGTGTAACAGATGTGCCAAGTTTTGCAATAGGAACAGCTGTTTTTGCCAGAGAGACAAAGAAGACAGGAAATATTGATGCACTAAGTCCAGCTCTAGGAATAAGTAGGAAATCAGGAGAACTCTAGATTCCCAGGGAATACGACCCAAGCGTGTTCACACACACATACACACACATACACACACATGCACATGAACGAGCAGACGCCCATTATAAAATCATTTGAAGGGTGACTGTTCAGGGCTGTTTTGCTGTGTTGCTGTTTCTACTGGTGTACTGTTGTACCTACAACCTGTATACTGAGTTCTGCAATTAAAGTGATCCCGTTGGCTGTAACTTTTCTCCGTGATTCTCCGACTCTCTTCATTTCAGTGTTTGCTGAAGTTGAACATTTTTTCCTTACAAAGGTGGTCAGTGGATGCTTGGAGATGAACTGTGAGTCCGGTTGTTTTTTTGTTTTTTTTGTGGAGTCTTTCAAGCTGGTGCTTACGTGATTTCAGCTGGTGGAGTTCAGGGGTGAACCAGGGGGCTGTGTCTAAATGAAACAGTTTTGGTTTGATGGGAACTAATTGATCAAGACAGGAGGAGAGAGTGTTGTTATAGTGGTTGACAAGGTCATTGAAGTCATCAGATCATGGGGGAGGGTATGTAGACAGGGTGGCAGAGAGAGATGCTGAGATATCTTGTGGCAAGATGGATTTGAGGTTTCTAAAGAATATTGTACATTTTTCTTTGGAAAGGCTTCGGGAGGTGGATTTCCATGATGATAGCCAGGTGGTCGGAGAAGTGGAGGTTGATGGTGGAGAGTTGTTGGATGGTGAGACTAGTGGAGCAGACTAAATCCAGGGTGTGGCCGCGGGAGTGGCTGAGGAAGTTGACATGCTGAGTGAGATTGAGGCAGTCGAGGAGTTCTAGAAAATCAGAGGCTTGTTTACAGTTAGTGTTGTCAATATGGAAGTTAAGGTCGCCTAGTAGTAAAACTGAAGGTGGGATGGCTGAGAGATGTGTGACAAAATCTGAAAAGTCAGAGAAAAAAGATGGATGTGGTTTGAGGGGGTGGTAGATCATAGCAGTGACAAGGGGGTGGGGCCATGGAGTTTGAGCAATGTTATCAAATGACTGTACAGAAGGAGTGGATATAGTGTTGATTATGAGGGTCTTTTGTGGATTGAAGCAACGCCGCCACCTCATCCAGTGAGACGGGGTTGATCGATATTTGTGTATCCAGCGGGGGTGGCTTGGTTGAGTGTGAAATAGTCCAGATGGCTGTGCCACGTTTCGGTGAGACAGAGGAAGTCCAGATTATTGTCAGTTATGAAATCGTTTAAGATGAGTGCTTTTTTGTTGACTGAACGAGTGTTTTGGAGAGCCAGCTTGGGAGGATGTTGTTGTGTGAGAGACTGTGAGGAGTGGGGGAGCAGGCAGAGGTTGCGATGGATTTTTTTCTTAACTTGTTTTGCATTTCTGTTTTGGGGACGGGGGGTCTGATAGTTATAATGGGCTGAATGGGAAAATTTGTAGAAGGGTCATTGCGTTTTATGTTGATGAGGTTGCTTTTGTCAGCAGAATTGAGGCAGTTACAGGGATGGTGAGATCTAACAGAGTTAACAGGCTGAATGGTGTAGGGAGCAGCAGGAGAAGGGAGAGACAGCTGGGGCCTGTAGGGGGAGCTGTGGAAAGCGGTGGTGTTCTGAGTTGGGACCGTAGAGGAAGAAGGGGAGGCACTGCATGGGGAGTGTAAACAGTCAGTTACGTGGTTGATCGTGAACAGTGTGCTGCAAGTTAGCTGCTAATATGCGGCTTCCCAGTTTGTTCGGGTAGAAACTGTTGGGTTTGATAAAGGATTTTTGGCCCAAGAACAGATTGAAATTGTCTGTGAAGCTCATGGAGTGTGTTTTGCAGGCAGATTGAAGCCACGTGTGGAGGGATATGATACGGCTGAATATTCCATATCCACAGCCAGGAGGAGAGAGTGGGCCACTTATGAAGACTGATTTTCCGATGGTGTAGAGGAACTGAAATAGTTTGCTGAACTGCTTTGTTGATCTCAGACTGTCTGCAGGAAGCATCCACGCAGCCAACGTGAATGATTACTCTGTGGACAGATGATGGGAGTGTTTGGAGTATGCCGGGGAGTTTAGCAAGAATGACGGGAACAGTTGCTCCAGGGAAACAGTGCATAACCGCATTGAAGAAGCTGACATTTCTTGTCATGGAGTCTCCAATTATTAGAGTAGTCAGGGGGAAAAGGGGGCGAGGAGGTAGTGGTGATGAAGGGAGAGAGGGTTCTGATGGAGATCTGGATGGCGGTGACAGAGCAGGTGGAGAGGCACAGGTGGAAGATGAGGCAGGAGAACGCTGCAGAGCCGGTGTGAAGTGCGGGATGGAAAGGCGGCGAGCTCCAGGGAGAGCAGGGCACTGAGGGGGGGACTGAAGTGACGGTGCGTTGTTGGACTGTGGGGAAGACGGTGGTGAAGGTTGGGGTTCAGCTGGTAGGGGAGGGAAATCTTGCAGGGCGAGGATATCAACTCTATTGTCAAGCTGGGTGGTGTGGTGGAGTGTGTGAAGGGGCTGCTTGATGATGATAGTGTCCATTTGCAGTTCGGCTTCACAGACCTTGCAAAGTGTGGAAATACATTGTTCCAGCTCAGTGACCTTCTCAGCAAGGACAGTGCAGTTGACGCAGCCAGATGGAGAGGTGGTGGAGCCATGGTGAGTGTCGTGATGGCAGGGGCCCAGTAAGAGGGCCTGCTGCAGAGAGTAAGTGTCTGGGTTAGTAGAAGCCCGAGGGCGTTGGAGGGGCGTTGAGTCCCGGTCACTTTCCAGTAACGTTAGGTGCTTCAACAGATGAGTAGTGTTAGCAGCAACGCTAAAAACAAGCTAGCTAGTGCTAAAAACATGCTAATGTTAGCCGGCTGGCTAGCGCAGGGCATGAGCTAGTTGTGAAAAATTGGGATCGCTAGGTCCAATTGGAACAGTGGTCACGTAGAAAGATTGTGTAAAGGGTAAAGACAGTTTACCAAGAGTATGCCAGTTAAAAGTGGATAAAAAATGTTAAAGAAGGCAATTTTCCGGGAGCTGATCCGACAGAGGTTACACACACACACACACACACACACACGTACGGTGCCCAAACAACAAACACATCCAGTTTTTGGCTGCGAGAAAATCAACCAGGTTATAAAACTATGGTGGCATCTGGGACAACCATGAATAAAGACATGTCTTTGACTCATCTCTGACCTGCTGGAACTCTGTCTCAGTCTCAGATCAGAAGGTTTTTAATCTGCAGAAATGATCATCTGATCCTGAAGAACCCAGGTGACATCACTGTGTACCTGAATGTCAGCTGATGTACTGACAATAGTACTTCAGGTAAAGCCATACCTTGGAACGGGTAAAGGGACTTGCAGGTGCCAATACTCGGTAACGGTTCTTCATCATCAAAGTCGTCATCAAACTCCGAACTACGAGACTTGAATTGAAGCTCTGCACTGTGGTCCTCAGTGTAGCTGCCATCAGGACTGAGGACAGACAGACAGGTGGACACAGAGACAGACAGATTCAATCATGTAGAATCTATGAACATGTCAGAGGACTTTAAATATAACTGCTGAATGATCAATGATCAATAATCAATAACCTCTCTCTGCTGGCAGGGCTGCGGTTGTCCAGCTGTTTCAGGCTGCTGCTGCCGGGCGTCGTCGCCTGAGAATTTAACCCACAACCTCCACTTTGTCTTCGACCGCCGTGGTCAGACAGTCTGCTATCTGCCTCCAAAAGCCATGCCTGCAGAGGACCACACACACACACACACACACACACACGTTAAGGTTAATGTAGTAACATACATGTTTATACTCATTAACATACAAGTTAGCACGTTAACAGAAAATACACATACTGTGTGTGTACTATGTGTGTACAGTATAATGTGTGTAGTATGTATAGTATGAGTGCAATATGCGTGTACTATGAGTGTACAATGTACTGAGTGTATTATGTGTAGTGCAGACCTGGTTCCTCCTCAGCTCGTCATCCAGTCTCTGCAGACTCTGTTTCACTTCCTCCAGTCGAGGTTCCAAACTGCCAGCATCGCCCATCTGAGGACTTCGTTCGTACACCTCCCTCATCTTCAGGAGAGCGTCTCTGGAACAACAAACACACACAATAAACAAACAATAAACAAACATACAAACAAACTGGAAGAGTCAGATACACAGGAAGAGTCATATACTAGAAGAGTCAGATACACAGAAGAGTTACATATACAGGAAGAGTCACATATACAGGAAGAGTCATATACAGGAAGAGTCAGATACACGGGAAGAGTCATATACAGGAACAGTCATATACACAGGAAGAGTCACATATACAGGAAGAGTCATATACAGGAAGAGTCAGATACACGGGAAGAGTCATATACAGGAACAGTCATATACACAGGAAGAGTCACATATACAGGAAGAGTCACATATACAGGAAGAGTCAGATACACAGGAAGAGTCAGATACACAGGAAGAGTCACATATACAGGAAGAGTCAGATACACAGGAAGAGTCATATACACAGGAAGAGTCACATATACAGGAAGAGTCAGATACACAGGAAGAGTCATATACACAGGAAGAGTCATATACAGGAAGAGTCAGATACACAGGAAGAGTCACATATACAGGAAGAGTCAATTACACAGGAAGAGTCATATACAGGAACAGTCATATACAGGAAGAGTCACATATACAGGAAGAGTCAGATACAGGAAGAGTCACATATACAGGAAGAGTCACATATACAGGAAGAGTCAGAAACAGGAAGAGTCACTTATACAGGAAGAGTCAGATACAGGAAGAGTCATATACAGGAAGAGTCAGAAACAGGACGAGTCACTTATACAGGAAGAGTCAGATACAGGAAGAGTCAGATATACAGGAAGAGTCACATATACAGGAAGAGTCAGATACAGGAAGAGTCATATACACAGGAAGAGTCAGAAACAGGAAGAGTCACATATACAGGAAGAGTCACATATACAGGAAGAGTCAGAAACAGGAAGAGTCAGATACACAGGAAGAGTCACATATTCAGGAAGAATCAGATACAGGAAGAGTCACATATACAGGAAGAGTCACATGTGTAGTTGTGAGTGTGTACCTCTGCTCCTTCTCCCTCTGAATCTCCTGGTTGATGTTGTTGATTCTGGTCTGAAGTTTCTTTCGTCTCTGTTCAGGAGGGAGGTGACTGCAGTCTGCAGGACTGGAGCCCTGAAAAAGGTCATCACATGACATCACATTAACACAGTAACAGTAAATGTGGTGTGACACACGTGTTATAGACTGACGGGTGTGATACTGACCAGTTTGAGTGACAGCTGTCCAATCAGAGAGAAGCAGGAAGGAAACGACAACATTACAAACACAGCTTTGTGTGTGTGTGTGTGTGTGTGTGTGTGTGTGTGTGTGTGTGTGTGTATACCCCTCTTTTCAGGCTGCGCAGACACTGCTTTCTGGTTCTGGAGCCGGAGGTCATGAGGTCATTCAGTCGCTGTGTGATTGGTTCTCTTGAGGCAGGGGGCGGGGACTGGGGACTGTTGGCCATGCCTCCAGGTGAAGGTGACGTTGGGGGTGGAGGAGGAGGCTGGCGAGGGGAGGACAGGAGGGTCAGCAGCTGGAGGGAAAGATAGAGGGGGTGTGGTCAGTACAGCCATGTGAGTCGTCCAGGTGTGTATACCTGTCCTGTCTGTGTGTGTACACGTGTTGTGTGTTGTGTGTGTATGAGTGTGTACAAGTGTTGTGTGTGCTCGTGTGCTGTACCTTGTTTTTTCGGATGAAGGGCCATAGCTTCCTGCTGTGTCTCCGCCCCTCAGTTCGATTGTCGAGGTAACTGGATTCAGAGATGCTTCGCCTCATGGTGGCGCTGTAGTCCTCAAACTCAACGTCACCTGGAGGGTCAAAGCCTGATTTGTACACCTCCACTACCTGCTGGGTGTCCTGCACACACACACACACACACACACACACACAGTATAAGATCTGACCTTTGACCTTTTAATACCGCAGTGAATGTCCACTTCCTGTTTGTCTGTGGTCTCTGTTCAAAGATGGATGTGCACTTTTTGAGCCAAGCTGTCACTACGCTCACGTTACCATGGTTACCACCACATATCCAGTTTAGACACAGAGGTCTTATTCTGCCTGTTCGACAGTTCCGAGGTCTATTACCTTCAGGCTTCAGCTGCTGAGAATGAAACTGAGAACTGAAGAACCAAAGACTGTGGACATCTGTGACAGGTGGACAGTGGACAACTCTGTTACAAGTAGGCTGCAAACACAACACCCTCAGGCCCTCCTTCTGATCTCTGGGGACTTCAACCACACCTGTCCATCCACCACCCTGCCCACCTTCACCCAGTATGTTTCCTTCCACACCAGAGACAATAAAACACTGGATTTATTTTATGCCAACACCAAGGAGGCATACCACTCATCCCCCTGCCCCCCCTGGGAAAAGCTGATCCCAAACTGGTTCATCTTCTGCCTGTCTACAGACCTCTGGTGCAGAGAGAACCAGCAACCACCCGCAGTGTGAAGAGGTGGTCTGAGGAGGCCGAGGAGGCCCTGAAAGACCGCTTCGAGGCCACTGTGTGGGAGGTACTCAGTGATTCCCATGGAGAGGACATTGACAGTATGACATCATGTATTATGGACTATATTAACTTCCGATTGGAAAGCACCGTACCCACCAGGACTGTATGCTGCTTCTCCAACACCAAACCCTGGTTTACTCCAGAGTTAAAAGCTCTCCTGAAGGAGAAGTGGAGAGCTTTTAACTGTGGAAACAAGGAGGACTGAAGGCCGTGCAGAAGGAGCAGAAGGAATCATCAGGTGGGGAAAGGAAGAATATAAACAGAAGATGGAAGAACAGCTGCAGCAGAGCAACGTCAGCAGAGTCTGGAGAGGTCTGAAAACCATCTCAGGACACAAACAGCCAGACTCCCAGGCCAGAGACGACCAGCAGTGGGTGAATGATCTGAATCTATTCTTCAACAGATTTGATCAGTCTGCCCCTCCAGCTTGTCCTTCACTACCTGTCAGGTGAGAGATGAGCTGAGGAGGATAAAGACGAGGAAGGCTGCGGGTCCAGACGGCATCAGCTCCAGGCTCCTGAAGTCCTGCGCAGACCAACTGTGCGGGATAGTTGAAGCCATCTTCAACCTGAGCCTGAGGCTGGGGAGAGTACCACAGCTGTGGAAGACATCCTGCGTGGTACCTGTGCCCAAGACTCCGCACCCCAAGGACTTCAGCAGCTTCAGACTGGTGGCATTAACATCGCACCTCATGAAGACTCTGGAGCGCCTGGTCCAGTCTCGTCTCCGCCCCGCAGTAGGCCCTTCAATGGACCCGCTGCAGTTTGCCTACCAGCCTGGCATTGGGGTGGACGACGCCATCATCTCCCTCCTGCATAGAGCTCTTTCTCACCTGGAGAAGCCCGGAAGCTCTGTGAGAATCATGTTCTTTGATTTCTCCAGCGCTTTCAACACCATACAGCCTGCGCTTCTGAGGGACAAACTGGAGCACATAGGGGTGGCTAATCACCTCACATCCTGGATCCTGGACTACCTCACGGACCGGCCGCAGTATGTCAGGACCCAGGATTGTGTATCGGACTTGGTAGTCTGCAGTACGGGGGCCCCGCAGGGGACAGTGCTGGCACCATTCCTCTTCACCCTCTACACTGCAGACTTTTCATACCACACCCCCACCTGTCATCTGCAGAAGTTCTCTAATGACTCTGCCATCGTCGGCCTCATCACAGATGGGGACGACAGGGAGTACAGAGAACTGAACCAGGACTTTGTGGACTGGTGCCTGAGGAACCACCTTCAGATCAACGTGGGTAAAACCAAAGAGCTGATGGTGGATTTCCGCAGGCACAGACTCCTCCCCCCAACACCGGTGAACATCCAGGGAAAGGACATTGAGATGGTGACATCTTATAAGTACCTGGGTGTTCATCTTAACAATAAACTGGACTGGACTGATCACATAACAGCACTGTACAGGAAAGGCCAAAGCAGACTCTACCTGCTGAGGCGGCTCAGGTCTTTTGGAGTGCAGGGGGCGCTCCTGAAGACCTTCTTTGACACTGTGGTGGCATCAGAGCTCCTTCAGCGATAGACTGATTCATCCAAAGTGTGAGAAAGAACGCTATCGCAGGTCCTTCCTGCCTGCTGCTGTCAGGCTACATAACCAGCACTGCTCACAGTAAACTGCACCATGGACACTTTAGGGACACCATAATAAGCATAACTGTCCCTCTTGTTGTTGCTTATTTTAAACATATAGCTTTTCACTTTGCACTAAATATGCTCACTTTTATCCATCACTCACTTTTTATCCACTGCCCATTATTATTATTATTTATTGCTGTTTTCTTGTATTTTTTTGTAGTTTTTTTTTGCATGCCTAGTTTTTTAAGGTTTTAAAATTTTGAAATCTTTAATCTGACTCTTTCCCCTTGACTGCTGTAACACTGGAATTTCTCAATTGTGGGATCAGTAAAGGTGTATCTTATCTTATTCAAAACGATAAAGCAAAACCGAACACAGAGTATATCAAAACTAAAACTCAAAGATGGCCGCTGAGACAGAGGTCTGTGTTCTCTCTGATCACAGTCGGTCAGAACTGAAGACACGTTTGAGACGAGAACATTGAGTTTCCTCTGAGTGTTGTTGTGTACAAGACCAAGATGGCGGCGTGGACAGACACAGCAGCCCCTCTCTCTCTGAGTTTGGTGCCTAAAATTGTGTGTTCCAGTGAATGTTCATGCGCTTCACGTTTACATCCGTGTGCACGTAGTTCAGTGTCTTCATTGCTCAGAAGATACAGTCGACACTGCTGTTTGGATATAAGAAGTTAAAACATCACAACTTGGACCAGAAAGTCACAGAGGAACTTTGGGGCCTGCAACTTCTCTGTCAGACTACTACATCACTGGACCCAGCTGCTACATCTCACCCAGAGAGGAGGCGCCGGAAGTGGTGTGAAAGGAAGCAGAAGCGAGGCAAGCACAGAGGCATCCAGGCTTGGCTAGCAGCTAGCCCACACAGACCAACGATACCATCCCTCATTATGGCCAGTGTACACTCACTTGACAACAAAACAGACCACATTCAGCTCCTGAGATCTGCGCAGTGTGATGTAAGGGACTGCTGTGTTTTCATTTTTACTGAGACATGGCAACATCCCCAACTCTGCTATCCAGCTAGCTGGGCTAACATGCTACCAAACTGACCGGGTCTTCGTGGAGGGAGGTAAGACTCACGGCGGGGGAGTTTGTGGTTACAACGAAGCCTGGTGCCGGAATGCTGCTATTGTTTCCAAACACTATCACACTATCACACACTCATTATCATTAAATGCCGGCCTTTCTATCTACCCAGGGAGTTTACAGCAATCCTGCTGGTGGCTGTTTACCCCCCCCCCCAACACCAGCGATAGGAGCGAGGCACTTAATGAACTCTACCAGGCCATCAGTGAACAACAGACAGTGCACCCAGACGGATTCCTCATCACTGCTGGAGAGTTTTTTTTGCCTGTTACATTGCCATTCAGTGACTGTGAAAAGGTCAAGATGGAAAAGTTGCTCCATCACAGTAAATGTTGAATTGACTGCACTAATATAGATCCTTTATAGTCTGAAGAAAACTGGTCAATCGTTGTCCTCACAGAGTTAGCAGTTTGGCGCTAAACTGAGTGTAGCGTTAGTTCAGGCAGGACATGATGTCGAGCTCAGCTCACATCAGCTGATCTCAAACAGCCCGATCAGCTGATGGATTAGCTGATTGATGTAAGAGAATCAGCTGATCGATCACATGATTCCTTTCTATGCAACCAATCAGCAGAGCTCATTCAGAGCGCTCTTTTTAAAGTGCTCTGATCTGCCGACTGTTGCTGACCTGCCTCCACCCTAGCTCCACCCCAGCTCCTCCTAATCATGTTGCAGCTGACTCATTAGTGTCATTTCTGTTTGTCACTGATGCTCTGTTCTGTTCCCAGGCCATCTTCTCTGCTGCTCTCTCCGCCTGAGATTTTCTGCGTTGGCCTGAGGACACACAGCGAGGCCTCAGAGCAGAGCCGGACCACCAACTGTAACAGTGCACATGGTAATAATGTTTCTTAGACTGAAGTGTTCCTGACTGAACTCGACGTTGTTGCTCATGTGCTTGGGCTGACAAACATCATGTTGTAGCTGAGGCACTAAACCTCTTTACTTTATGTTAGTGGAGTGTCAATAACCAACCAAACACCTGAGCAGGTCCAGCAGGTATATTTAGATATGATTTGGCTCAGTTTAAAGAAAACTGACAAAATAAACTTTCCACTGAAACCTTCTTTTAAGTGTTTTGGTGTCTAAAGTTTCCCACACATCGAAATCTGAAACATTGCCTCACTGACACAGCTGCTCAGTGTTTACTGCAGGATTGTTTTCTGTCTGAACGCTCAGTGAAACTTCTGGATCAACAGAATTTTCTGACACCTGCAGGATCTGTTTGAGGTGAACAGCCAGTCTACTGCTCCACAACCAGGATGGAAAACTCTGACTCCTCTGACTCTTTTATAGCAAGAACCAACAGTCTCCACAGCCATCAGATGTCTGATCAAACCTCTGTCCAACACACAACCACAGATCTTCAGCTCAGATGAGACTCACCATCCTGGGCTGGATGCTCTCAGCAGCGTCCATCATGACGTCCAGACAGCGACTCACAACAGGAAGAACTTTCCTCTCAGCCTCCGCTGACGAACGCATCGCTTCACAGATCCTCTCAATCCGCCGCTCCTCCATGTCCTGGATACGCTACATCACAGAGCAATGACACATCAATACGCCATGGGTATAACTGGTACCAGGCTGTGGTAGTGCTGGTTTACCTTGTATATAACTGGTACCAGGCTGTGGTAGTGCTGGTTTACCTTGTATATAACTGGTACCAGGGTGTGGCAGTGCTGGTTTACCTTGTATATTACTGGTACCAGGGTGTGGCAGTGCTGCTTTACCTTGTATATTACTGGTACCAGGGTGTGGCAGTGCTGGTTTACCTTGTATATCTGGTACTAGTGTATGGTAGTGTCGGTTTACTTTGTATATCTGATACTAGTGTATGGTAGTGTCGGTTTACCTTGTATATAACTGGTACCAGGGTGTGTGCTGTTGGTTTACCTGGTATATAACAACTGGTACCAGGGTGTGGTAGTGTTGGTTTACCTGGTATATAACTGGTAAAAGGGTGTGGTAGTGCTGGTTTACCTGGTATATAACTGGTACCAGGGTGTGGTAGTGCTGATGCTGGTCCTGGTTAAACTGGTTTAAACTGGTCACATATTCTTTCCTGGACTCTTCAGCAGCTTGTTTTTTTTGCTGAGCCGTCTGACGAGCCTGAAACCAGTAGAGGTTCATATGAGTCCTTTGACAGCTCATTGATCAATATGGTGAAACACTTCATTGGTCGAGGATTCGGTTGGTGCAGTTCAACAAACGCTGCAGTTCAACAAACAGCAGTTCCTCCAGTAAACTTCTCACGTGTGTTTGGATCAAACTGATCTGACATGTTGATCGATGACCTTTAAAGGTTAGGGTGGAGCCAGGACGGAGACAGACCAACAGCTTCGCTCTGCTTACAGTCTTTGTTCTACAACAGGTTAACCCCCTCCTGACTCCACGTCTGAACCCAACATACAGATATCATCACTTTGTGTGATCCACTGTCACTGTGGTCACTAAAATGACAGAAACTATGTATGTATGTGCTCTATGGTGGATACTATTGCTGTCGCCAATGGTAAGTTTGTTTTCTAACTCGCATAGCATATTTTCCTTATGTTAGCATGTAAGCTATATGAAACAAGTTAACGCTAGCTTACATGCTAACATGAGGAAAATATGCTATGCGAGATAGAAAACACACTTACCGAGTACTGTGGTGGCTCTATGGCGGATACTGTCGCTGTTGCCAACGATGCACTGCTGAATTCTGAATTTCGGAGGTCACTAAAATTAATATTGCCTCGGTGTGTGAATATGCAAAAACGATGTCGGACTCCGTAGTTTTCTCTGGATCCCTCCCAAATCTGACCAGTGATGACATGTTTAGCCGCATGTCATCATTTAACCGCTGGCTGTCCAGGTGGTGTCCAGCAAACGATGTGGGTTTCATTAATAATTGGCAAACTTTCTGGGGAAAACCTGGTCTTATTAGGAGAGACGGCATTCACCCCACTTTGGATGGAGCTGCTCTCATTTCTAGGAACCTGGCAAATTTTATTAGTAATTTAAATCTCTGACAACCCAGAGTTGAGACCAGGACAGAGAGTTGCAGTCCTAAACGCCTCTCTGAGCTTCTAGTTCAGTTACCCAGCCATAGTTTTCATAGTTTTATACAAACGGTGTCTGTCCCCCGACCACCTAAATTATTTAAATCTAAAATTAAACAAAGAGGAGTTGTGCATAACAACCTCATAAAAATTAAAACCTCTTCTGTGACAGAAAGACAAAACAGGAGAATTAAATGCGGACTGTTAAATATCAGATCTCTATCGTCTAAAGCAGTGTTAGTAAACGAATTAATATCAGATAATCATATTGATTTACTCAGTCTCACTGAAACCTGGCTGTGTCAAGATGAATATGTTAGTCTAAATGAGTCCACGCCTCCCAGTCATAATAATACCCACATTCCTCGAGGCAGCGGCCGAGGAGGGGGAGTTGCAGCCATTTTTAACTCTAGTCTGTTAATCAGCCCTAAACCTAAACTAGATTATAATTCATTTGAAAGCCTCGTTCTTAGTCTTTTACATCCGACCTGGAAAACCTCGCAGCCACTTTTATTTGTTATAGTGTACCGTGCTCCTGGCCCATATTCTGAATTTGTATCTGAATTCTCAGAGTTTTTATCCAGTTTAGTTCTTAAATCAGATAAAGTTATTATAGTAGGCGATTTTAACATTCATGTCGACATTGATAATGACTGCCTGGCTACCGCGTTTATCTCATTAATAGACTCCATTGGCTTCAGTCAGGGTGTACATGAACCCACTCACTGTTTTAACCATACCCTCGATCTAGTTCTGACGTATGAAATTGAAATTGATAACCTAAAAGTCTTTCCACAGAATCCTTCGCTATCGGATCATTATCTGATTACTTTTGATTTCTTTTTACTCGATTACACGCCACTCAGCAACAGTTACTATACTAGATGTTTATCAGATAGTGCTGTCGCAAAATTTAAGGAAAAGATTACTTCGTCGTTAAATTCAATACCAATACCTTCAGTAACAGAGGTTTCCCGTGCCGACTTTAACCTCTCCCAAATTGATCATTTTGTTGATAGCGCTGTAGGCTCGCTGCGAACAACGCTCGACTCTGTAGCTCCTCTTAAAAAGAAGTTAACAAAGCAAAGAAAGTTTGCTCCTTGGTATAACTCTCAAACCTGTAGGTTAAAACAAATATCGCGAAAATTTGAAAGGAACTGGTGATTAACCAAACTGGAAGAATCTCGTTTAATCTGGACAGACAGTCTCAAAACTTATAAGAGGGGCCTCCGCAATGCCAGAGCAAACTATGACTCAGCATTAATAGAAGAAAACAAGAACAACCCCAGGTTTCTTTTCAGCACTGTAGCCAGGCTGACTGAGAGTCAAAGCTCTATTGAGCCTTGTATTCCTTTAGCCCTTAGCAGTAATGATTTTATGAGCTTTTTTAATGACAAAATTCTAAGTATTAGAGGCAAAATTCATGACCTCCTGCCCTCAGATGGTAGGCCTACCTATCTAACCTCAAACACAGCTGTAGAACCTAATATATATTTAGATTGCTTCTCCCCAATTTCTCTTCAAGAATTGACCGCAGTGATTTCTTCATCTAAATCATCAACGTGTCTCTTAGACCCCATCCCAACTAGGCTAGGGTTAGGGTTAGGGTTAGGGTTAGGAGAGAGAGAGAGAGAGAGGGAGAGAGAGGGAGCCTTTCCTTTAGTTAACACTCATATATTAGATATGATCAATATATCCTTATTAACAGGCTATGTACCACAGTCTTTTAAGGTAGCTGTAATTAAACCTCTCCTAAAAAAGCCCACCCTGGATCCAGAGGTGTTAGCCAACTATAGACCAATATCTAATCTTCCCTTTATGTCAAAGATCCTTGAGAAAGTAGTCGCAGACCAGCTGTGTGATTTTCTCCAGGATAATAATTTATTTGAGGAATTTCAGTCAGGATTTAGAGTGCATCATAGCACTGAGACAGCACTAGTTAAAATTACAAATGACCTTTTGATTGCTTCAGACAAAGGACTCGTCTCTGTTCTTGTTTTATTAGATCTTAGTGCGGCGTTTGACACAATTGACCATCAAATTCTACTGCAGAGACTGGATCACTTAATTGGCCTAAAAGGTTCAGCACTAAGCTGGTTTAAATCTTATTTATCTGATCGTTTTCAATTTGTTAACGTTCGTAATGAATCATCCTTACGTACCAAAGTTTGTTTGGAGTTCCGCAAGGTTCTGTGCTCGGACCAACCCTATTTACTCTATATATGCTTCCTTTAGGTAACATCATTAGAAATCACTCTATAAATTTCCATTGTTATGCGGATGATACTCAGTTGTATTTATCGATGAAGCCAGAAGAAAGTAATCAATTAACTAAACTCCATAACTGCCTTAAAGACATAAAAAAATTGGATGAGCAGCAATTTCCTGATGTTAAATTCAGACAAAACTGAAGTTATTGTTCTTGGCCCCAAACAACTCAGAGACTCTTTATCTAATGACATAGTTTCTCTAGATGGCATTGCTCTGGCCTCTACCACTACCGTAAGAAACCTCGGAGTAATATTTGATCAAGATTTGTCTTTTAATTCTCATTTAAAACAAACCTCACGGACTGCATTTTTTCATCTGCGTAATATTGCGAAAATTAGGCCTATCCTGACCCGAAAAGATGCAGAAAAATTGGTCCACGCTTTTGTTACCTCAAGGCTGGATTACTGTAACTCTCTATTATCAGGTAGCTCTAGTAAGTCCTTAAAAACTCTCCAGCTAATTCAGAATGCAGCAGCACATGTACTAACAGGAACTAAGAAACGAGATCATATTTCTCCTGTTTTAGCTTCTCTGCACTGGCTCCCTGTAAAATCCAGAATTGAATTTAAAATCCTACTGTTAACTTATAAAGCTCTAAATGGTCAAGCTCCGTCATATCTTAGAGAGCTCATAGTGCCATATTATCCCACCAGAACACTGCGCTCTGAGAACGCAGGGTTACTTGTGGTCCCTAAAGTCTCCAAAAGCAGATCAGGAGCCAGAGCCTTCAGCTATCAGGCTCCTCTCCTGTGGAATCATCTTCCTGTTACGGTCCGGGAGGCAGACACCGTCTCCACATTTAAGACTAGACTTAAGACTTTCCTCTTTGATAAAGCTTATAGTTAGGGCTGGCTCAGGCTTGCCCTGTACCAGCCCCTAGTTAGGCTGACTTAGGCCTAGCCTGCCGGAGGACCCCCCTATAATACACCGGGCTCCCTCTCTCTCCCTCTCTCTCTCTCTCTCTCTCTCTCTCGTATTCTATTACTGCATCTTGCTAACTCGGCCATTCTGGATGTCACTAACTCGGCTTCTTCTCCGGAGCCTTTGTGCTCCACTGTCTCTCAGATTAACTCATACCACAGCGGTGCCTGGACAGCGTGACGTGTGTGGTTGTGCTGCTGCCGTGGTCCTGCCAGATGCCTCCTGCTGCTGCTGCCATCATTAGTCATTAGTCATACTTCTACTGTTATTATACACATATGACTATTGTCACACATGTATACTGTCAGATATTAATACATACTTTCAACATATTGTACCACAGTAGCCAGAACTATAACTATAATATTATTACTTTCAATAATGTTGTTGTAAGCTACTGTCATTACCTGCATCTCTCTCTCTCTCTCTCTCTCTCTCTGTCTCATTGTGTCATATGGATTACTGTTAATTTATTATGTTGATCTGTTCTGTACAACATCTATTGCATGTCTGTCCGTCCTGGAAGAGGGATCCCTCCTCAGTTGCTCTTCCTGAGGTTTCTACCGTTTTTTTTTCCCCGTTAAAGGGGTTTTTTTTGGGGGGAGTTTTTCCTTATCCGCTGTGAGGGTCTTAAGGACAGAGGGATGTCGTATGCTGTAAAGCCCTGTGAGGCAAATTGTGATTTGTGATATTGGGCTTTATAAATAAAATTGATTGATTGATTGATTGAATTTCAGCTAAAACAGCCTTTCCAGTGTTTTCAGCAAAATCGTCCAACATGTTGGCAAGCAAGGATGGGACACTAAAAACTCAAAGTACACGTCAAATAAAATTTCCCCAAACATGGTATCTGTCATTTTTATATAGATAGATAGATAGATAGATAGATAGATATACATTTTATATATTTTATGTTTTGTCTTTTGGAACATCTTTGTTGAAGTTTGAGCTCTGGGGGCCACCGTACAGAAAAACAGGTCAGAACACATTGTAAAAAAAAAAAAAAACATGAACTCAAAAATATCCAATAAAACATGGAGGAGCTTACCTTCAGTGAGCAGCGCTGAGGGACAGACAGACAGACAGACAGAGGGACAGGTTAGTCAGATATCAGTCTGATCACAGTTGCATCAGTTAAATCAGGGTCGGTCCTCCTCCGTCCACAAGGAGGTGCTGATGTTCATCCTAATGACGAAGGAGACGGACCACAGAGGTGTCCACACATCACAGACATGACTCAGAGTCTGACTCCTCCTCCAGAGGACGTGTCATCCATCATCTGTTTATTTAAAGATCAGATCTGTGATCTGAGTCATTTCAGGCCGTCCACTGATTGGACAGGGACCCGGACAGACAGACAGAGAGACAGACAGGCGGACAGAGCATCTCTCTGTCCGTCTACAGACAGACAGACGTCGACGCATTTGTCTGTTTAATTAAAGAAGGTTATTTGTTCTGTAATTAGACAGTTTTGTTTTTAGTTGTTAATAAAAACATTTAAATGTTCGTTGTGTTTTACAGACGTTTCTTATCCCGAGGCATTCGGCTGAACGAGAGAATCTCCGTGCGCTCGCTGTGACATCATCATGATGTTTACTTCTTATAATGAAAAAATAAAATATCTGAAATCTAAAAACTTTCCTGACAAATTAAATCTGAACAGTCAAATATTCAAGAATAAACAGGGTCTTAATCTTGAACAATTTGACGAGTCCAGCACACGTTACTGAGAATCTTTAACTAGTGATGACATCATCACGTCACTTCCTGTTCCTGGAGTCGGTCTGTCGAGCAGAGCTCTTATTGGCTGTTTGACAGCTGAGTGACCAATAACAGCTGTTGCTCTGCAGACATGCCAGTGTCCGCATGTCCTCCTGGGGGGGACAGATTTTAACACTGATCAAATGATCCTGTGAGATCGTTAACGACGGACGGGTGCCTTCGACAGGAACACAGCATTAAAACAAACACACAAAAAAACACTGTCAGGTGAACTTATATTAACCCACCTTCTCTCCGTCAGTCTTGTTGTCCAGGTCAATTCTGTCAGAGATCTGTTGAGCTCGCTCCGCTTCCTTACAGTCACGCTCAAACCGACGTTTACTCTGAATAACAACAAGTAAACAACAACACAAAGTAAATTTTAAAAAAAAAACGCAGTTTGAATGATGAGGAAAATGGTTTGACAGATTTAATGTGTCAGGACGTGTGAGTGGGCGGAGTCAGATGTTAAGATGCAGGTAGGAGGAGTCAGTATGTGTTGGTGGGAGGGGTCACATGATTGACGGGCAGGGTTATATGTGTTAAATGGGGCCTGTATATGTTAGTGGGCGGGATCAAATATGTCAGTGGGGGGATCAGGTGGGTTGGTGGGCTGAGTCAGATGTTACTCACAGACTCCAGCTGTTTCCAGGAGCTTTCGATGTGCTGCTGGGCGCGGCGGCCATCTTGGAAATGCTGTAAAAGAACACAGCAGTCACTCGTCCAGTCTGACTGGTCAGACGTCAACATGCTGATGACATCATCATGTCTCCATGTTAAACTAAGACATATTGATGACATCATCATGTCTCCATGTTAAACTAAGACATATTGATGACATCATCATGTCTCCATGTTAAACTGTGAGACATTTTGATGACATCATCATGTCTCCATGTTAAACTGTGAGACATTTTGATGACATCATCATGTCTCCATGTTTAACTAAGACATATTGATGACATCATTATGTCTCCATGTTAAACTGTGAGATAATTTGATATCATCATGTCTCCATGTTAAACTGTGAGACATATTGATGACATCATTATGTTTCCATGTTAAACTGTGAGACATTTTGATGACATCATTGTGTCTCCATGTTAAACTGTGAGACACGTTGACAACATCATCATGTCTCTATGTTAAACTGTGACATTTTGATGACATCATTATGTCTCCATGTTAAACTGTGAGATATATTGATGACATCATCATGTCTCCATGTTAAACTGTGAGACATTTTGATGACATCATTATGTCTCCATGTTAAACTGTGAGATATATTGATGACATCATCATGTCTCCATGTTAAACTGTGAGACATTTTGATGACATCATCATGTCTCCATGTTAAACTGTGAGATATATTGATGACATCATCATGTCTCCATGTTAAACTGTGAGATATTTTGATGACATCATCATGTCTCCATGTTAAACTGAGACATTTTGATGACATCATCATGTCTCCATGTTAAACTGTGAGACATTATGATGACATCATCATGTCTCCATGTTAAACTGTGAGATATTTTGATGACATCATCATGTCTCCATGTTAAACTAAGACATACTGATGACATTATTATGTCTCCATGTTAAACTGTGAGACATTTTGATGACATCATCATGTCTCCATGTTAAACTGTGAGACATTTTGATGACATCATGTCTCCATGTTAAACTGTTAGGCATTTTGATGACATCATCGTGTTTCCATGTTAAACTAAGACATATTGATGACATCATTATGTCTCCATGTTAAACTGTGAGACATTTTGATGACATCATTATGTCTCCATGTTAAACTGTGAGACATTTTGATGACATCATGTCTCCATGTTAAACTGTTAGACATTTTGATGACATCATCGTTTTTCCATGTTAAACTAAGACATATTGATGACATCATTATGTCTCCATGTTAAACTGTGAGACATTTTGATGACATCATCATGTCTCCATGTTAAACTGTGAGACATTTTGATGACATCATCATGTCTCCATGTTAAACTAAGACATATTGATGACATCATCATGTCTCCATGTTAAACTGTGACATTGTTGATGACATCATCATGTCTCCATGTTAAACTAAGACATATTGATGACATCATTATGTCTCCATGTTAAACTGTGAGACACGTTGACGACATCATTATGTCTCCATGTTAAACTGTGAGACATTTTGATGACATCATCATGTCTCCATGTTAAACTAAGACATATTGATGACATCATCATGTCTCCATGTTAAACTGTGAGATGTTTTGATGACATCATCATGTCTCCATGTTAAACTATGACATGTTGGTGACATCATCATGTCTCCATGTTAAACTGTGAGACATTTTGATGACATCATTATGTCTCCATGTTAAACTGTGAGACATTTTGATGACATCATCATGTCTCCATGTTTAACTAAGACATATTGATGACATCATTATGTCTCCATGTTAAACTGTGAGATAATTTGATATCATCATGTCTCCATGTTAAACTGTGAGACATATTGATGACATCATTATGTTTCAATGTTAAACTGTGAGACATTTTGATGACATCATTGTGTCTCCATGTTAAACTGTGAGACACGTTGACAACATCATCATGTCTCTATGTTAAACTGTGAGACATTTTGATGACATCATTATGTCTCCATGTTAAACTGTGAGATATATTGATGACATTATCATGTCTCCATGTTAAACTGTGAGACATTTTGATGACATCATTATGTCTCCATGTTAAACTGTGAGATATATTGATGACATCATCATGTCTCCATGTTAAACTGTGAGACATTTTGATGACATCATCATGTCTCCATGTTAAACTGTGAGATATATTGATGACATCATGTCTCCATGTTAAACTGTGAGATATTTTGATGACATCATCATGTCTCCATGTTAAACTGAGACATTTTGATGACATCATCATGTCTCCATGTTAAACTGTGAGACATTATGATGACATCATCATGTCTCCATGTTAAACTGTGAGATATTTTGATGACATCATCATGTCTCCATGTTAAACTAAGACATACTGATGACATTATTATGTCTCCATGTTGAACTGTGAGACATTTTGATGACATCATCATGTCTCCATGTTAAACTGTGAGACATTTTGATGACATCATGTCTCCATGTTAAACTGTTAGGCATTTTGATGACATCATCGTGTTTCCATGTTAAACTAAAACATATTGATGACATCATTATGTCTCCATGTTAAACTGTGAGACATTTTGATGACATCATTATGTCTCCATGTTAAACTGTGAGACATTTTGATGACATCATGTCTCCATGTTAAACTGTTAGACATTTTGATGACATCATCGTTTTTCCATGTTAAACTAAGACATATTGATGACATCATTATGTCTCCATGTTAAACTGTGAGACATTTTGATGACATCATCATGTCTCCATGTTAAACTGTGAGACATTTTGATGACATCATCATGTCTCCATGTTAAACTAAGACATATTGATGACATCATCATGTCTCCATGTTAAACTGTGACATTGTTGATGACATCATCATGTCTCCATGTTAAACTAAGACATATTGATGACATCATTATGTCTCCATGTTAAACTGTGAGACACGTTGACGACATCATTATGTCTCCATGTTAAACTGTGAGACATTTTGATGACATCATCATGTCTCCATGTTAAACTAAGACATATTGATGACATCATCATGTCTCCATGTTAAACTGTGAGATGTTTTGATGACATCATCATGTCTCCATGTTAAACTATGACATGTTGGTGACATCATCATGTCTCCATGTTAAACTGTGAGACACGTTGACGACATCATCATGTCTCCATGTTAAAGTGTGAGACATGTTGACGACATCATCATGTCTCCATGTTAAACTAAGACATGTTGGTGACATCATCATGTCTCCATGTTAAACTGTGAGACACGTTGTTGATGACATCATCATGTCTCCACGTTAAACTATGACATGTTGGTGACATCATCATGTCTCTATATTAAACTGTGAGACATGTTGGTGATATCATGTCTCCATGTTAAACTAACACGTGTTCATGTCTCCATGTTAAACTGTGAGACACGTTGATGACATCATCATGTCTTTATATTAAACTGTGAGACATGTTGATGACATCATCATGTCTCCATGTTACACTAAGACATGTTGGTGACATCATCATGTCTTCATGTTAAACTAACCCATGTTGATGACATCATCATGTCTCCATGTTAAACTAAGACGTGTTGATGACATCATCATGTCTTCATGTTACACTAAGACATGTTGGTGACATCATTATGTCTCTATATTAAACTAAGACATGTTGATGACATCATCATGTCTCCATGTTAAACTAAGACGTATTGATGACATCATCATGTCTTCATGTTAAACTAAGACATGTTGATGACATCATCATGTCTCTACGTTAAAATAAGACGTGTTGATGACATCAACATGTCTCTATATTAAACTAGACGTGTTGATGACATCATCATGTCTCCATGTTAAACTAAGACGTGTTGATGACATCATCATGTATCCATGTTAAACTAAGAGGTGTTGATGTCATCATCATGTCTCTATATTAAACTGTGAGATACGCTGATGACATCATCATGTCTCTATATTAAACTGTGAGATACGTTGATGACATCATCATGTCTCCATATTAAACTAAGACATGTTGATGACATCATCATGTCTCCATGTTAAACTTAGACATGTTGGTGACATCATCATGTCTCTATTTTAAACTGTGAGACACACTGATGACATCATCATGTCTCCATGATACACTAAGACATGTTGATGACATCATCATGTCTCCATGTTAAACTTAGACATGTTGATGACATCATCATGTCTCTATATTAAACTGAGACATGTTGATGACATCATCATGTTTCCATGTTAAACTAAGACATGTTGGTGACATCATCATGTCTCTATATTAAACTGCGTTCTGATTAAAAGTGCTTTGAAGGTCATTTGTTGTGAAAGGGTGTGTGATGTGATGTGTGTCAACTTCCTGTGAGTGAACATTCGTCAGTTAACTGGTCAATGACATCATCCCATAATTTCAGATTTAACCTTCAGTTTTATAAATGATGGCGTTTGTTTACGTCAATAAAAACATGTTGGATTTAAAAAAAAAAAAATTTAACTTCTGAAAAAAAGTAAGAAAAAGAAAAGATTTTTAAAAAAAGTCGACATTGAGCAGCAGAGGAGAATTGTAAACACGGATCATGTGAAGAAACGAATTTCGTTAGTTTTAAATATGAAGAATTGTAAAACGTCACTTGGCTGAGACTGTCAGTGAGGCTGTCAGTCAGTCAGTCAGTGAGGCTGTCAGTGAGGCTGTCAGTCAGTCAGTGAGGCTGTCAGTCAGTCAATCAGTCAGTGAGGCTGTCTGTCAGTCAGTCAGTCAGTGAGTCAGTCAGTGAGGCTGTGAGTCAGTCAGTGAGGCTGTCAGTCAGTCAGTCAGTGAGGCTGTCAGTCAGTCAGTCAATGAGGCTGTCAGTCAGTGAGTCAGTCAGTAAGGCTGTCAGTCAGTCAGTCAGTCAGTCAGTGAGTCAGTCAGTGAGGCTGTGAGTCAGTCAGTCAGTCAGTGAGTCAGTCAGTCAGTCAGTGAGTCAGTCAGTGAGGTTGTCAGTCAGTCAGTGAGGCTGTCAGTCAGTGAGTCAGTCAGTAAGGCTGTCAGTCAGTCAGTGAGGCTGTCTGTCAGTCAGTCAGTGAGGCTGTCTGTCAGTCAGTCAGTCAGTCAGTCAGTGAGGCTGTGAGTCAGTCAGTGAGGCTGTCAGTCAGTCAGTCAGTCAGTGAGGCTGTCAGTCAGTCAGTCAGTGAGGCTGTCAGTCAGTCAATCAGTCAGTGAGGCTGTCTGTCAGTCAGTCAGTCAGTCAGTGAGGCTGTCAGTGAGGCTGTCAGTCAGTCAGTCAGTGAGTCAGTCAGTGAGGCTGTCATCAGTCAGTCAGTGAGTCAGTGAGTCAGTCAATGAGTCAGTCAGTGAGGTTGTCAGTCAGTCACTGAGGCTGTGAGTCAGTCAGTCAGTCAGTCAGTGAGTCAGTCAGTGAGGCTGTCATCAGTCAGTCATTCAGTCAGTGAGTCAGTCAGTGAGGCTGTCATCAGTCAGTCAGTCAGTCAGTGAGTCAGTCAGTCAGTGAGGCTGTGAGTCAGTCAGTGAGGCTGTCAGTCAGTCAGTCAGTGAGCCAGTGAGGCTGTCAGTCAGTCAGTCAGTCAGTCAGTCAGTCAGTAAGGCTGTCCGTCAGTCAGTGAGGCTGTCTGTCAGTCAGTCAGTCAGTGAGGCTGTGAGTCAGTCAGTGAGGCTTTCAGTCAGTGAGTCAGTCAGTGAGTCAGTCAGTCAGTGAGTCAGTCAGTGAGGCTGTCAGTCAGTCAATCAGTCAGTGAGGCTGTCTGTCAGTCAGTCAGTCAGTGAGTCAGTCAGTGAGGCTGTCATCAGTCAGTCAGTGAGTCAGTCAGTCAGTCAGTGAGTCAGTCAGTGAGGTTGTCAGTCAGTCAGTGAGGTTGTCAGTCAGTTAGGCTGTGAGGCTGTCTGTCAGTCAGTCAGTCAGTCAGTCAGTAAGGCTGTCAGTCAGTCAGTGAGGCTGTCTGTCAGTCAGTCAGTGAGGCTGTCTGTCAGTCAGTCAGTCAGTCAGTCAGTCAGTGAGGCTGTGAGTCAGTCAGTGAGGCTGTCAGTCAGTCAGTCAGTCAGTGAGTCAGTCAGTGAGGCTGTCAGTCAGTCAGTCAGTCAGTGAGGCTGTCAGTCAGTCAATCAGTCAGTGAGGCTGTCTGTCAGTCAGTCAGTCAGTCAGTGAGTCAGTGAGTCAGTCAGTGAGTCAGTCAGTGAGGTTGTCAGTCAGTCAGTGAGGTTGTCAGTCAGTTAGGCTGTGAGTCAGTCAGTCAGTCAGTCAGTCAGTCAGTCAGTGAGTCAGTCAGTCAGTGAGGCTGTCAGTCAGTCAGTGAGTCAGTGAGTCAGTCAGTGAGGCTGTCAGTCAGTCAGTGAGTCAGTCAGTCAGTGAGTCAGTCAGTCAGTCAGTGAGGCTGTCAGTCAGTCAGTCAGTGAGGTTGTCAGTCAGTTAGGCTGTGAGTCAGTCAGTCAGTCAGTCAGTCAGTGAGGCTGTCAGTCAGTCAGTGAGTCAGTGAGTCAGTCAGTGAGGCTGTCAGTCAGTCAGTGAGTCAGTCAGTCAGTGAGTCAGTGAGTCAGTCAGTGAGGCTGTCAGTCAGTCAGTCAGTGAGGCTGTGAGTCAGTCAGTGAGGCTGTGAGTCAGTCAGTGAGGCTATCAGTCAGTCAGTGAGCCAGTGAGGCTGTCAGTCAGTCAGTCAGTCAGTCAGCAAGTCAGTCATTGAGGCTGTCAGTCAGTCAGTGAGTCAGTCAGTCAGTGAGTCAGTCAGTGAGGCTGTCAGTCAGTCAGTGAGTCAGTGAGTCAGTCAGTGAGGCTGTGACTCAGTGAGGCTATCAGTCAGTCAGTCAGTCAGTCAGTCAGTGAGGCTGTCAGTCAGTCAGTGAGTCAGTCAGTGAGGCTGTCAGTCAGTGTCAGACACCGTGCTCCTGGCCCGTATTCTGAATTTGTTTCTGAATTCTCAGAGTTTTTATCCAGTTTAGTTCTTAAATCAGATAAAGTTATTATTGTAGGCAATTTTAACATTCATGCCGACGTTGATAATGACTCCCTGGCTACTGCGTTTATCTCATTATTAGACTCCATTGGCTTCAGTCAGGGTGGACATGAACCCACTCATTGTTTTAACCACACCTTCGATCTAGTTCTGACGTATGGAATTGAAATTGATAACCTAACAGTCTTTCCACAGAATGCCATCATTATTTGATTACTTTTGATTTCTTTTTACTTGATTACACGCCACTCAGCAACAGTTACTATACTAGATGTTTATCAGATAGTGCTGTTGCAGAATTTAAGGAAATGATTACTCCGTCGTTAAATTCAATACCAAGTCCTTCAGTAACAGAGGTTTCCTGTACCGACTTTAACCTCTCCCGAATTGATCACCTTGTCGATAGCATCGTAGGCTCGATGCGAACAACACTCGACTCTGTAGCTCCTCTTAAAAAGAAGTTAACAAAGCAAAGAAAGTTCGCTCCTTGGTATAACTCTCAAACCCATGAATTAAAAAACAAATATCGCGAAAATTTGAAAGGAATTGGCGATTAACCAAACCTTAGCAGTAATGATTTTATGAGCTTTTTTAATGACAAAATTCTATTAGAGGCAAAATTCATGACCTCCTGTCCTCAGATAGTACCTATCTAACCTCAAACACAGCTGTAAGACCTAATATATATTTAGATTGCTTCTCCCCAATTTCTCTTCAAGAATTGACCGCAGTGATTTCTTCATCTAAATCATCAACGTGTCTCTTAGACCCCATCCCAACTAGGCTACTTAAGGAGGTCTTACCTTTAGTTAGCACTCATATATTAGATATGATCAATATATCCTTATTAACAGGCTATGTCAATCAATCAATCAATTTTATTTATATAGCCCAATATCACAAATCACAATTTGACTCACAGGGCTTTACAGCATACGACATCCTTCTGTCCTTATGACCCTCAAAGCGGATAAGGAAGAACTCCCCAGAAAAACCCCTTTAACGGGGAAAAAAACGGTAGAAACCTCAGGAAGAGCAACTGAGGAGGGATCCCTCTTCCAGGACGGACAGACGTGCAATAGATGTCGTACAGAACAGATCAGCATAACAAATTAACAGTAATCCGTATGACACAATGAGACAGAGAGAGAGAGAGAGAGAGAGAGAGAGATGCAGGTAATGACAGTAGCTTACAACAACATTATTGAAAGTAATAATATTATAGTTATAGTTCTGACTACTGTGGTATAATATGTTGAAAGTATGTATTAACATCTGGCAGTGTACATGTGTGACAATAGTCATATGTGTATAATAACAGTAGAAGCATGACTAATGACTAATGATAACAGCAGCAGCAGCAGGAGGCATCTGGCAGGACCACGGCAGCAGCACAACCACACACGTCACGCTGTCCAGGCACCGCTGCGGTATGAGTTAATCTGAGAGACAGTGGAGCACAAAGGCTCCGGAGAAGAAGCCGAGTTAGTGACATCCACAATGGCCGAGTTAGCAAGATGCAGTAATAGAATACGAGAGAGAGAGAGAGAGAGAGAGAGAGAGAGAGAGAAGGAGAGAAGGTGCCCGGTGTATTATAGGGGGGTTCTCCGGCAGACTAGGCCTAAGTCAGCCTAACTAGGGGCTGGTACAGGGCAAGCCTGAGCCAGCCCTAACTATAAGCTTTATCAAAGAGGAAAGTCTTAAGTCTAGTCTTAAATGTGGAGACGGTGTCTGCCTGCCGGACCGTAACAGGAAGATGATTCCACAGGAGAGGAGCCTGATAGCTGAAGGCTCTAGCTCCTGATCTACTTTTGGAGACTTTAGGGACCACGAGTAACCCTGTGTTCTCAGAGCGCAGTGTTCTGGTGGGATAATATGGCACTATGAGCTCTCTAAGATATGACGGAGCTTGACCATTTAGAGCTTTATAAGTTAACAGTAGGATTTTAAATTCGATTCTGGATTTTACAGGGAGCCAGTGCAGAGAAGCTAAAACAGGAGAAATATGATCATGTTTCTTAGTTCCTGTTAGTACACGTGCTGCTGCATTCTGAATTAGCTGGAGAGTTTTTAAGGACTTACTAGAGCTACCTGATAATAGAGAGTTACAGTAATCCAGACTTGAGGTAACAAAAGCGTGGACCAATTTTTCTGCATCTTTTCAGGTCAGGATAGGCCTAATTTTCGCAATATTACGCAGATGAAAAAATGCAGTCTGTGAGGTTTGTTTTAAATGAGAATTAAAAGACAAATCTTGATCAAATATTACTCCGAGGTTTCTTACGGTAGTGCTAGAGGCCAGAGCAATGCCATCTAGAGAAACTATGTCATCAGATAAAGAGTCTCTGAGTTGTTTGGGGCCAAGAACAATAACTTCAGTTTTGTCTGAATTTAACATCAGGAAATTGCTGCTCATCCAAGTTTTTATGTCTTTAAGGCAGTTATGGAGTTTAGTTAATTGATCACTTTCTTCTGGCTTCATCGTAAATACAACTGAGTATCATCCGCATAACAATGGAAATTTATAGAGTGATTTCTAATGATGTTACCTAAAGGAAGCATATATTTAGAGTAAATAGGATTGGTCCGAGCACAGAACCTTGCGGAACTCCAAAACAAACTTTGGTATGTAAGGATGATTCATTATGAACGTCAACAAACTGAAAATGATCAGATAAATAAGATTTAAACCAGCTTAGTGCAGAACCTTTTAGGCCAATTAAGTGATCCAGTCTCTGCAGTAGAATTTGATGGTCAATTGTGTCAAACGCCGCACTGAGATCTAATAAAACAAGAACAGAGACGAGTCCTTTGTCTGAAGCAATCAGAAGGTCATTTGTAGTTTTAACTAGTGCTGTCTCAGTGCTATGATGCACTCTAAATCCTGACTGAAATTCCTCAAATAAATTATTATCATGGAGAAAATCACACAGCTGGTCTGTGACTACTTTCTCAAGGATCTTTGACATAAAGGGAAGATTAGATATTGGTCTATAGTTGGCTAACACCTCTGGATCCAGGGTGGGCTTTTTTAGTAGAGGTTTAATTACAGCTACCTTAAAAGACTGTGGTACATAGCCTGTTAATAAGGATATATTGATCATATCTAATATATGAGTGTTAACTAAAGGTAAGACCTCCTTAAGTAGCCTAGTTGGGATGGGGTCTAAGAGACACGTTGATGATTTAGATGAAGAAATCACTGCGGTCAATTCTTGAAGAGAAATCGGGGAGAAGCAATCTAAATATATATTAGGTTTTACAGCTGTGTTTGAGGTTAGATAGGTAGTATCTGAGGACAGGAGGTCATGAATTTTGCCTCTAATAGTTAGAATTTTGTCATTAAAAAAGCTCATAAAATCATTACTGCTAAGGTTTGATTAATCGCCAATTCCTTTCAAATTTTCACGATATTTGTTTTTTAATTTATGGGTTTGAGAGTTATACCAAGGAGCGAACTTTCTTTGCTTTGTTAACTTCTTTTTAAGAGGAGCTACAGAGTCGAGTGTTGTTCACATCGAGCCTACGGCGCTATCGACAAGGTGATCAATTCGGGAGAGGTTAAAGTCGGCACGGGAAACCTCTGTTACTGAAGGACTTGGTATTGAATTTAACGACGGAGTAATCATTTCCTTAAATTCTGCAACAGCACTATCTGATAAACATCTAGTATAGTAACTGTTGCTGAGTGGCGTGTAATCGTGTAAAAAGAAGTCAAAAGTAATCAAATAATGATCCGATAGCATGGCATTCTGTGGAAAGACTGTTAGGTTATCAATTTCAATTCCATACGTCAGAACTAGATCGAAGGTATGGTTAAAACAATGAGTGGGATCATGTACACCCTGACTGAAGCCAATGGAGTCTAATAATGAGATAAACACGGTAGCCAGGGAGTCATTATCAACGTCGACATGAATGTTAAAATCGCCTACAACAATAACTTTATCTGATTTAAGAACTAAACTGGATAAAAACTCTGAGAGATACAAATTCAGAATACGGGCCAGGAGCACGGTACACTATAACAAATAAAAGTGGCTGCAAGGTTTTCCAGGTCGGATGTAAAAGACTAAGAACGAGGCTTTCAAATGAATTATAATCTAGTTTAGGTTTAGGGCTGATTAACAGACTAGAGTTAAAAATGGCTGCAACTCCCCCTCCTCGGCCGCTGCCTTGAGGAATGTGGGTATTGTTATGACTGGGAGGAGTGGACTCATTTAGACTAACATATTCATCTTGACACAGCCAGGTTTCAGTGAGACTGAGTAAATCAATATGATTATCTGATATTAATGCGTTTACTAACACTGCTTTAGACGATAGAGATCTGATATTTAACAGTCCACATTTAATTCTGCTGTTTTGTCTTTCTGTCACAGAAGAGGTTTGAGGTTGTTATGCACAACTCCTCTTTGTTTAATTTTAGATTTAAATAATTTAGGTGGTCGGGGGACAGACACCGTTTGTATAAAACTATGAAAACTATGGCTGGGTAACTGAACTAGAAGCTCAGAGAGGCGTATAGGACTGCGTCTCCAAGTCCTGGTCTCAACTCTGGGTTGTCAGGGATTTAAATTACTAATAAAATTTGCCAGGTTCCTAGAAATGAGAGCAGCTCCATCCAAAGTGGGATGAATGCTGTCTCTCCTAATAAGACCAGGTTTTCCCCAGAAAGTTTGCCAGTTATTAACGAAATCCACATCATTTGCTGGACATCACATGTACCACAGCCTTTTAAGGTAGCTGTAATTAAACCTCTCCTAAAAAAGCCCACCCTGGATCCAGAGGTGTTAGCCAACTATAGACCAATATCTAATCTTCCCTTTCTTTCAAAGATCCTTGAGAAAGTAGTCGCAGACCAGCTGTGATTTTCTCCATGATAATAATTTATTTGAGGAATTTCAGTCAGGATGTAGAGTGCATCATTATGGAAGCCCATTTCCGCCACTTGATGGAAAAAAATAAGATCTAATAAGTCAAAATAATGAGATACTAAGTCAAAATTATGATTTACTAAGTCAAAATAATGACTTGCTAAGTCAAAATAATGAGATACTAAGTCAAAATTATGACTTACTAAGCCAAAATAATGAGATACTAAGTCAAAAATAATGACTTACTAAGTCAAAATAATGAGATACTAAGTCAAAATAATGAGATACCAAGTCCAATAATGAGGTGAATGAGTACAGTTTCAGCCTTCGACAATCCATACTCTTCATCTCTCAGTCACGATGGATAACATCATTGAGGGATACTAACTCAAAACAGTGAGGTAATAACTCATGTACATCGGATATGCCACACATGATGTGACGTATGGGGTATGTTTGGCTACTTAAGTAGTCTACAAATTACAAAATGTAGTAAAATAGTGTTGATTTTAAGTGTTCTGTTTGGCTAAGACATAAAGTTAATTATACAACATTTAGTTCCGACCAAGTAATTTGACTGGACGAGAAGCATTCCGTGAGTGCTGATATAGAGTATAACATCACTGGGACTTGTAACAGTAAAATCACTCTGCTCACAGGTGTTAAAAATATAAACACAACCGTTAATTAACCAACTGTCACACTCGCTACACTGACACAAACTGACACTAGCGTTACACCAAGAAGATGGATATTTTCCCCAAAATTACATTTGAATTAAATTATGAGTGGTCGTCAAGAGAGCCAGGAGTCTTCTGTGCAGACCTCCAGGCAGGGGCGTCATTTCAGCAAAAGCTAAGGTATGGCAATATGACATGACGTCACAGAGCTACTGATGATGGAGTTTAAAAAATATGAACTTATATAAAACTTCACTTTGGTCTTTGACCTGTCAGAAGTACATACTATGCTACTGAAAACTGTTTCAAAGGACATGAAGCTGTTTCTCACATTCATAATACCTCATGTCTGCATGTAGTGCACGACTTGGTGAGAGCAGTGAAAACATTGGACCTATTTCGGTGCATATTTCAGCACCACGGACAGTGAGCGGACGTTTAAATTAATTACAAGCTCATTTCTAGAAGATAACCAAGGGGTCCGGTGTATGAAACACAGTAAAACAAAGGCCAATTTGGTACAATACTGTATAGGCGAATTTATTGGAGTGTCTCCAGAGAATGAAAATACAAGCTTAACATGCCGACATGAAGAAAAAAACCCACATACAATCAGACAGGCTTCAAGACATCATTTAGACAGCTTGTCTACAGCAGCAGAGCAAAATGCTTTTACAACACATAGATACCGTATTTTTATACATTTATAAAATATTTTATACATATTTCTATAATACACCGGGCACCTTCTCTCCTTCTCTCTCTCTCTCTCTCTCTCTCTCCCTCTCTCATCCTATTACTGCATCTTGCTAACTCGGCCATTCTGGATGTCACTAACTCGGTTTCTTCTCCGGAGCCTTTGTGCTCCACTGTCTCTCAGATTAACTCATATCACAGCGGTGCCTGGACAGCGTGACGTGTGTGGTTGTGCTGCTGCCGTGGTCCTGCCAGATGCCTCCTGCTGCTGCTGCCATCATTAGTCATTAGTCATACTTCTACTGTTATTATACACATATGACTATTGTCACACATGTATACTGCCAGATATTAATACATACTTTCAACATATTGTACCACAGTAGCCAGAACAATAACTATAATATTATTACTTTCAATAATGTTGTTGTAAGCTACTGTCTGTCCCGCATCTCTCTCTGTCTCTGTCTCTCTCTCTCTGTCTCATTGTGTCATACGGATTACTGTTAATTTATTATGTTGATCTGTTCTGTACGACATCTATTGCACGTCTGTCTGTCCTGGAAGAGGGATCCCTCCTCAGTTGCTCTTCCTGAGGCTTCTACCGTTTTTTTTCCCCCGTTAAAGGGGTTTTTTTGGGAGTTTTTCCTGATCAGCTGTGAGGGTCCAAAGGACAGAGGGATGTTGTATGCTGTAAAGCCCTGTGAGGCAAATTGTGATTTGTGATATTGGGCTTTATAAATAAAATTGATTGATTGATTGAACAATGGTAAAGCTGCACGTAGCCTGCAGAGTTTAACTGAAAAGGAGTGGAGTACTTTCACTAACGCGACATAATGTGGTCGTGTTTATCTTGGAAGGTGAGAGAGCTCAAACACATAATTAGCACTACAATTAGGGTTGGGACTCGTTAGGATTTTAACGTTTCCAATTCCTTACCAATTCCTTCTTAACGGTCTGATTCCTTACCGATTCCTCTTACCGATTCCTCCATTATATTCATTATACTTGCTATACTTAAACAAGTATATAATAAACACAAATACAATCATACAAATACAAAAACTTTATTCTAACTGTTGCACAGTACAGTTAGATAAAAATACACATTTGTGTGTGGTGCGTATGTCAGATTTAGAGCTGAAAATTAAATAAAAGAGGGAGACAGGTGTCTCCTATTTTATCTTATTTTGTTATATTTCTCCCGTAACCATGACAACTGTGTGACACAAACTCAATGCTTTAGTGATTAGATAATGTGGGGTTCGGACAGAAATATGCGGCCCGTGCCGCACTCTAATGGAAATGCACGTGACCTTTTTTTTTTTTGTTTTTTTTTTTACAATCTAGGAACCGTTTGCAGGAACCGTTACGCCAAATGTGATGGAACTGGTTCCGGAACCAGAGCTTTGGACCCGGTTCCAAAAAAGAACCGGATCCAGATCCCAACCCTAACTACAATGAACCTTTTCATTCCCTCTGAATGGGTGAGTGTTTCCATCTGAACAGGTTTCCCAGTCACTCGCATCATCACACGAGTCTGTGGACTATACGAACGTTTGATGCAAACATTCAACAACAGATGGTCACTGTCGATGTCTGAACTACCACATCAAAGTGACATTCTACAATTCTTCACATTATAAACTAAAAAAATTATTTTCTCTCTTAATTAATGTTAATGCAATTTTAAAAATAAGTCTCTTAATGAGCAACTTTTTTGAAATGACTGAAGTAATTATTTTCAGGCACAGTTATTTTCAGAACCTTTCTCATTATTCTGAGAGACAAACTCAGTATTTTCAGATCGGGGAGACCTGGGCCAACTGTACCACCATTTTAGGTTTTCCTTAACCCTATGGGCCCTAGGACGTTTTTGGGGTATTTTTACTGCCTTTACTTTCAAGCTCATATCACAGTCATTATAAAGGCTACATACACATGCTATATCTTGTTTATTTCAGGACAATCTGGGCTAACTAGATTTGCCATCATTTCATGTCCTACTATGTGCCTGTATTTTATATTAATGTTTATATCAATGAAAAAAACAAATCTGTGTGACTAAATTCTTACATTTTTACATGTATCTCAACTTCTAGCAAGTTGGAAGTTGACATATTCAGCCATATATGAAGAGGGGAGACTCTCTGGAATCTGGCAACATAAGAACCATGATGATGGGACATTCTGTCACTTCACAGCTGTCCAAAACATGTGGTTTGTGCCAGGTGGACATGATTGCCAGTATTTTTTCATTATTGCAAGAAATTACATTGACTCATTCACAAGTCAAAAATGTGTTTTATCTGAAAGAAACATGCATTATCTTGGAGGACATCATTGCACTTAGTTGACTATTTTTCTATGATCTTAGATGTAAAATCATAGAAAAATAGTCAACCAAGTGCAATGATGTCCTCCAAGATAATATTTGCCACTTTGTTTGCAGTAAACAAAGTTTGTTGTTGTTGGTGGGGGGCACATGTTCCCTTCAATGTATATGGTGACTACGGCCCTGTCAGCATGCATAATTAGGCTGCAGTTGTCTGGGTGCGCAAAGCTGAAGTGCGCTGGTCTTGTCATACAAAGTTTGATGGAGTGTCAACTGGACAATATGGAGATATTTGCGTCTTGAAAGCCGGACTACAAATGTGGATAGACAGGGAGAAACACACGCAAGCCTAAGACGTGGTAAGATACGATATTCCTCACTATATGAAGTGACTGATAACAAGATCTGTATAATGGATTGTAAAGAAATTCGTCAGGATTTTATTTGGTAGACAATTGATCTGTATTTATAGCATGATGGGATGACAGTACAATGATGTGTGTGGTATCACTGGAAAGCTCTACTCCTGCGCTTTCATGTGATATGCGTGGCATTTCTGTGCGAGCCTGCGTTCACGAGTAATCCATCCAAGAGTAATGTGTGTGCAAAGCTGCATGAAAGCTCTGTTATTCATGATTTTAGTGTAACTTTATCATATTTTTTCGCTGTGAAAACATTGGACTACCGACAAGTGCTTGGCCTTGTTGAAAAGCTCTGCTGTTTCATGTGATATGTGTGGCTTTTCGCTATGACGCACAGTCACGGAGAAAATCAATAGAGAAGAACAGGTGTGAATTTGGACGCACTATGCGTCGTTCGGGCCCATAGGGTTAATAACTAATGTGTTTGTAACAGTGATGCTGCTGCAGATAAAGTGGTCATTTTATTAACTTAAATACTGCTGGGTGGCTTATTGTAACCTGTAATAATATAACCTAGCAACAAATTTTATTTTTATTTTTATTTTTTTATATATATATTTTTTATTATTATTTTATTTTTATTATTATACAAATGTACTGTAACAAATAGGCCAAACTAAATCTTTAAAATAAAAGTAGTTCAATAAAAGTGTAATATTTGCATCTGAGACAGTGGAGTAGATTCATAATGTAGGGGGGGTATTTGGCAGGATGTTGGCTTTCGGATGGCGTGGGAAATTTGAAGTGGCTGCATCTGTAGGCACTTTTGTCTGGGGGAGTGAGTGTCTGGGATGAGCTCCCCCTTCAGCCACTGGTCGTCCAGAATTTTGGCTCAGGGCCAGCTAATCAGCCTCTGTCAGAGGTGGTGGTGGCGGCCCTCCACCTGCTTTGCAGCCTCTGACTTCTTTCTGTTGGCTGAGTAGAACTCAAATGTTACTCAGCAGGATATTAGGCAAGAGGACACACAAGTTGAAACAGTATTTTTGGGGGGTTTAAATTACTAGTGACCTACAGTACATAATGACATAGCCACTGAATGACAGGTTATTGAAGCTACTTTGTTTAATAAATCAAATATGAGTCAAACTAAAGGAAGGTACAGTCATGGCCAAGTCAAATATGCCTTTCCTGTTTGAATGATGTTTTTATCTTTCATTTTAAGTCGCTTCCAAGTGTGTTTTTCCCCTGTGAGACTGCACCTACATGAACATCAGATTTTATTCAAAGCCACTTTTTCACCTGTAAGCTACGATTTTAATTAAGTGTGGATAAATGTTAAATTAATGAACTAGTGCATTCAAACATACGCGTTGACTCAGGCAGCAGTTTTCTCCCATGCTGCCTCTCTCTCCTTGGCAGCTTTAGTGCTGTTACTTTTTTTATGAAATATATGCTCATATTCGCTGTAGGCATTCATGAGCACCTCCAATTCCACAGGTGTAAAATAAGTTGATCGCTTTTTCTCTCCGGTTGCCATGGTGACTTGAGGTATCGGGGCTCCATTGATGATGGCTTTTTATTGTGGTTGTGCACGTGCTTAACTCAAGGTGTACCTACTCAGAGTTGACTGAACGAATTGAAATCAGCTGTTCTGGAACCGGATACTAAGAGTTTCCCAGCTCAGGTTAAGTCAAGTCAGAGTTCAGGATTAGACTCAGAGCTTGTTGAACCTGGAATGCCTCTCAGCTGTGTTTGTTTGTTTGTTTCTTTACTCACAGTCTTCCTCTCGGTCTTCACTTCCTGTGTGTAGCGTGTCAGCTCACAGACGATCTGCGTGTTCAGGTTTTCAGCGAGTTCTTCTCTCTGAACAGCAAGTTCGTTCAGCTGACGGAGCGTCGCCGCGAACGCCAAACACCAGGTGTACCTGCAACAACCAATCAGAGAGTAGCTTTTATAACCGACCACACACCTGCTGTTCTGTATAAAATATAACCTCCGCCTCTGACACATAACCTACACCTCTGACACATGACCTCCACCTAGGGCTGGGCGATATGGCCTTTTATTAATATCTCGATATTTTTAGGCCATGTCACGATACACAATATATATCTCGATATTTTGCCTTAGCCTTGAATTAACACTTGATGCATATAATCACACCAGTATGATGATTCTATGTGTCTACATTAAAACATTCTTGTTCATACTGCATTAATATATGCTAATTTTAAACTTTCATGCAAAGAGGGAAATCACAACTAAGTCAATTTACCAAAACTGTATTTATTAAACAGTTATTAAGCAGTGGCACAAACATTCATGTAATTTCAAAACAGAAAGTGCAAGATTGTCAGAGACATTTTAAAACAAGATATTAGTGCACTTTTGTGCATGATGTCACTAAGATGACATAAAAACAACACTAATTTAAAGTGCACTTTTTGTACAGAATGCCACTACAATATTTTAAAACAAATGAAGTGCACTTTTGTGCAGGATGTCACTAAGATGACATATAAAAACAACATTAAATTTAAGTGAACTTTTTGTACATAATGCCACTAGGATATTTTAAAAGAAAAATATGCACTTTTGTGCAGGATGTCACACAAGATATTTCAAAAACTGTAAAATTAAAATTAGCTGCATAATAGGAAATCAAATGGTGAAAAGGAAAATTTATTTAAAAGGACCCTACTTTTATGGCCACAATGCCTGAACATAAAACAATGGCAACAAAAGGTCAGTGAGGTTACTTATGGAAAAGTTCACAGCTTTAGTCTTGGTTTCTTCTGTATGAAATGTATGGCACAAATAAAAAGTTCTGTTGGCTGTAATGCTGTTGTTGCATCTTGAGGATGGGAAGCAGCCAACTCAGCTGTGCCCTGGTCAGACTCGGACAGCATTGCCTCCATCTCGGCTAAGGCTCTGCTCTTGATGTCCTCCACCTTTCCTTCTGTGCAGTATGTTGTCTTGAACCTGGGATCCACTAAGCCTGCCATGTCCAGCAGGTCGTTAGTGGAAGGATCAGAATACTTCTCGCTCAGATAATCCAGGATGGAGGCTTTGATAGACTGAGTCAGTGGAGTGTCATCCTCCTGATGTGCCAAGAGGCTGGACTGGAAGAGATGGAGCACAGACTTGACATAGGACACTGTGACGTAACTCTGACCTGATAGAGTATCAGTGAATTTCAGGAGGGGTTTGAGAGCCTTGTGCACTGACTTGAGGACTTCCAGGTCTTGCCAGGTGAGAACGAGATGCCGGGTTTTCTTGTCTGCGGCTAAGACTTGAGAAATCGCTTGCTCCTGCTCCAGCACCCGCTCAATCATCTTCTCTCGGGATCCCCACCTGGTAGGAGACTCACTGATTAGCTGGTGTGCGGGGAGATTCAGCTCTTGCTGCGCGGTGGCCAGGTCTCTCCTCCTCTTCCAACTGAAAGAGAAGCTGCTCCCCACCTTCTTGCACACAGCAACAGCACGGTCAATGCCGGTGTCCTTCGTGCTTCTCTCTGAGAATGAAAAACAAACATTTAAAATGTTACAATAATTGTGAAGAAATCCACTCGCTAATTTTGGTAATTATTTTTATACAGTAGTGTGTAAAAGTGAAGATGCTTACATAAAAGTTTCAAAATATAAAAAATGCAATATGAAGAGCAGTCTACTGACACACTAATGCAGAAAAAGAAATTAACATGTAAGACAATTTATATAAAAACTCTTGGATGCCTAAGCTAAGATGCACAGTTATGCACTTTTTTTGCAAAAAAACACACTCTCACACTCACTCACACACACACCCACACACACACACACACACACACACACTTACGTTGCATAGATAAAACAGTTCTCTGTGTTATGACCAGTAGGGTGTTATAACAATGCTGAAAGATGATTACTATCACAGGGGGAAACTCACCAATTGCAAGATGCAGGCGATGGCCAAAACACTGTAGACGTGTCCACTGGTTGAGGCTCACAGCTTTGACAATGTTCGCTCCATTATCCGTGGTGATGCACACCTGGCGAGCTTCATTTAAGTTCCATGACATCAGAGCATCTTGCAGGCCTTGTGCGATGATCCCGCCTGTGTGGTCCTCGGGAAGAAAGCTTGCCTGAAGGCACTTGCTTTTCAACTCCCAATTGTCGATGTAGTGAACCGTCAAACTGAGGTATGGCTCACACGTTCGGCTGCTCCATATGTCGGCAGTTGTGGAGAAGTGGGTCACATTTGTAAGTTGGTTCGCCAGCTCTTCTCTCACTTTAATGTACAACTCTGGTAGAGCTTTCTCTGCAAAATATTTGCGACTAGGCAGATTAAATCTTGGGTCACGTGTGTTGATGAGCTTTCTGAATCCAGGCTTTTCAACCACACTAACTGGGGCCATGTCTTTCGCTATGTGGTAGGTTACTGCGGACGTTATCTCCTTCTGTTTTTGACTATTTTTGTCATATGGTTTTGATCTGGAAAGGGAAGACGCCAGGCTCAATTGGGTCAGTGCTGGTTGCTTCGGCATTTTCTTGGGTATGGCACCGGCCGGAGATGTTGACATGCAGAGTTTCAAGCACTCTTCATTCTGTAACGGGTGACTTTTCAAATGATGGTACAAATTAGTAGTGCTGCTACTTTTTGTAGCAACGCTTTTGCTGCATACTTTACATATTACGGTTGTCTGTTCAACATCTTCCCGCTTGGGAATTACTTCTTCTTCCTCCAGTTGTTACCAGATTCGCACCTTCTCTCTCTCGTATTACCACTCGCACCGCTCCGCTTACACCACCTGCCACCACTACCTCTCTGCTAGGCGAGGGCGTATGACATTGCACGCACGACAGTATGTGACATATGTAACAAGGTGTGCTTGTTTTATCTCTCTGTGAGAAAGAGAGACAAGAAAGAGTGAGAAAAGCCTGTAGTTTAATGCTCGCGGCTAAAAGCAACTGCGTGAGAATGTATACTCGAATACTCACGATACAGTCATTTTCTACATTGCACAGAGACAAACCCGCGATACATCGAGTATATTCGATGTATCGCCCAGCCCTACCTCCTACTCCTCGTCTGACACACAACCTCCATCTCTGACACATGACCTCCACCTCTGACACATAACCTCCACCTCTGACACATAACCTCCACCTCTGACACATAACCTCCGCCTCTGACATATATCCTCCACCTCTGACACATAACCTCCACCTCTGACATATATCCTCCACCTCTGACACATAACCTCCACCTCTGACACATAACTTCCACCTCTGACATATATCCTCCACCTCTGACACATAACCCCCACCTCTGACATATATCCTCCACCTCTGACACATAACTTCCACCTCTGACATATATCCTCCACCTCTGACACATAACCTCCACCTCTGACATATATCCTCCACCTCTGACACATAACTTCCACCTCTGACATATATCCTCCACCTCTGACACATAACTTCCACCTCTGACATATAACCTTCACCTCTGACACATAACCTCCACCTCTGACATATATCCTCCACCTCTGACACATAACTTCCACCTCTGACATATATCCTCCACCTCTGACACATAACTTCCACCTCTGACATATATCCTCCACCTCTGACACATGACCTCCACCTCTGACACATAACCTCCACCTCTGACACATAACCTCCACCTCTGACACATAACCTTCACCTCTGACACATAACCTCCACCTCTGACATATATCCTCCACCTCTGACACATAACCTTCACCTCTGACACATAACCTCCACCTCTGACACATAACCTCCACCTCTGACATATATCCTCCACCTCTGACACATAACCTCCACCTCTGACACATAACTTCCACCTCTGACACATAACTTCCACCTCTGACATATATCCTCCACCTCTGACACATAACCCCCACCTCTGACACGTAACCTCCACCTCTGACACATAACCCCCACCTCTGACACATAACCTCCACCTCTGACATATATCCTCCACCTCTGACACATAACTTCCACCTCTGACATATATCCTCCACCTCTGACACATAACCTCCACCTCTAACACATAACTTCCACCTCTGACATATATCCTCCACCTCTGACACATAACCTCCACCTCTGACATATATCCTCCACCGCTGACACATAACTTCCACCTCTGACACATAACCTCCACCTCTGACACATAACCTCTACCTCTGACATATATCCTCCACCTCTGACACGACCTCCACCTCTGACACATAACCTCCACTTCTGACATATATCCTCCACCTCTGACACATAACCTCCACCTCTGACATATATCCTCCACCTCTGACACATAACCTCCACCTCTGACACATAACTTCCACCTCTGACATATATCCTCCGCCTCTGACACACAATTTCCACCTCTGACATAAATCCACCACCTGACACATAACTTCCATCTGACATATAACCTCCACCTCTGACATATATCCTCCACCTCTGACACATAACCTCCACCTCTGACACATAACCTCCACCTCTGACATATATCCTCCGCCTCTGACACACAATTTCCACCTCTGACATAAATCCACCACCTGACACATAACTTCCACCTGACATATAACCTCCACCTCTGACATATATCCTCCACCTCTGACACATAACCTCCACCTCTAACACATAACTTCCACCTCTGACATATATCCTCCACCTCTGACACATAACCTCCACCTCTGACATATATCCTCCACCTCTGACACATAACCTCCACCTCTGACACATAACCTCCACCTCTGACACATAACTTCCACCTCTGACACATAACCTCCACCTCTGACATATATCCTCCACCTCTGACACATAACCTCCACCTCTGACACATAACCTCCACCTCTGACATATATCCTCCACCTCTGACACATAACCTCCACCTCTGACACATAACTTCCACCTCTGACATATATCCTCCACCTCTGACATATAACCTTCACCTCTGACACATAACCTCCACCTCTGACACATAACCTCCACCTCTGACACATATCCTCCACCTCTGACATATATCCTCCACCTCTGACAGGTCAGGAGGAGGTAAGGAGAAGGTAAGGAGAAGGTCAGGAAATTCGTTAGGTCTTTTATCTTGTTTCTTTGAATCATGAAGACAGATGTATGTATCTGTATCTTTCATTGTTTGTTTGTTTGTTTGTTTGTTTGTTTTGGGTGTGTTCTGCTGTGACCTCAGTGTAAAATGGAGCTGAGTAAATAAAGTTTCACTGACTGATGTGATTTTATTGAAGCATCTGTCAGAGATGAAACTCTGAACATGTTGAGTCACTGACAACAGAAACACCTGGATGATGACACCTGTGGATTCACCTGGTGAACAAGTTTGTTCTTCGTTAACTGTTCAGTAAATTATTAACGAACTGTCACTGATCAACATGTTTGATAATAACATCCCTCAGCTGATAATCTGTATCAATCACTGATTGAATATTGATCTCTGATTGACTCTACATCCACAGGAGCTGATTGATTAAGGAACCTTTGAGGTGACGTCACTCGTAAACTGGAACTAGAAACCTGCGCGGACCAAGTGGGATCCGCAGTATCGGTTACCATGGCTATCTATCCAGGTAAAGAGGAGTCGCCTTCGTAACACCTAAAACTCTTTTGGATCAACATCCATTACCAATACATGGATGTCACTCCTGATATCAGCCGTGTGGGCGGAGTCTAAACACATGATCCAGGTGAGTTCAGCGACAGAAACAAGAGTTAAACACCTGATTTCAGAGGACAGAAAAATAAATAAATAAATCTATTTACTGACCTGCTCTCGTCCTCTCTGCTCCTCTTAGGGTGGTACTTCTTAGACAGACTCCTGCAGACAGGCAGGTGGACACAGGTGAGACAGACACAGGTGGACACAATTGAGACAGACACTGGTGAGACAGACACAGGTGGACACAGGTGAGACGGGCACAGGTGAGACAGACAGGTACTGAGAGAGAAACGTACAGGTGAGACAGGTACTGAGACACCGGTAATGTAAAAGTGACATACAGGTGATGTGCAGGTGACGTACAGGTGACATACAGGTGACGTAAATGTGACGTACAGGGGACATACAGGTGAAGGGCACGTGACGTACGTGTGATGTACAGGTGACATACAGGTGACACACAGGTGATGGGCAGGTGATGTACAGGTGATGTATTAGTGACGTACAGGTGACATACAGGTGACACACAGGCAATCAGTACGTTTACATGGACAGTTTAATTCCACTTTCAGTCGGAATGAAAGGCCATTCTGATTGAAAGTGGTCATGTAAACGGTCATTCCGACTGAAAATTAAATCCGATTAAAGGGGGTGGTTTATTCCGTTTGTCATTCCGAATGAAAGAATTTTGTGTGCATGTATACACTCATTCCTCTTTAAGGTCATTCCGGTCTTTCTGCGCATGCTCGTTTCCTTGTCTTTCTGGCGCGATGACGTATATAGCGCGCATAGCAACGGCCTGAGATAGAGCAGTCGGACTGGTTGCACTCACCAGTTTCCATTTGCCGAAGCACGGTCTTCTATCTCCCTTTTTCGACCTTCTACCTCCCTTCTCCTCCTCAACAGACGAAGCATTAGCAGAACAAGGTTGTTGTCGTACTGCTGCTTCAAGAATATAAGCAAAACAAGCCCGAAAAAGGCACTAAGAACGGCGTCGTCAAGCATCTTGGTATCCGGAGCGAGGACTACAGTGTTTTCTTCTGGTAAACCTAAACACGTAACATCCGCCCCGCCCCCTATCCAATCAGAAACCTTCCCTGCCCCAAACTTTGCGCAGACCCGAAAAAAGGTGATTTAACTGATCTCCCTGTAAACCCTCATTCAGAATGAATATTTCTCATGTAAACTACCTGGAAAGACTTTAATTCCGAATGATTTTATCCAGATTTATTTCATTCTGAATGAGAAACCATCATGTAACCACACCCAGCGTGCAGGTGACGTGCGGGTGACATTAGTACCTGATCTGTTTGGCGTAGCTCAGCTCGATGTCGGCTCGCTCTTTAACAAACTTGCTGTATCTCTCCAAGAAGTCAATTCCCCAACTGGTGTGTTTCTCCAAGTTATCGAATTGATCCTGAAACAAACAAATAAACAACACTGATGTTATATATAAACACTAACACATGTAGTACACTATAGTTACATATACGCATTGATACATGTACGCTGTAGTTTTATATATACACCAATACCTGTACGCTGTAGTTATATGTATACACACAGATACCTGTACGCTGTACTTATATATATACACACAGATACCAGTACGCTGTCGTTATATACACAGATACATGTATGCTGTAGTTATATATACACAGATACCTGTACTCTGTAGTTATACATATGCACCGATACCTGTACACTAAAGCTATATATATACACAGATACCTGTATGCTAAAGTTATATATGCACAGATACCTGTACACTGTAGTTATACATATGCACTGATACCTGTATGCTAAAGTTATATATACACAGATACCTGTACGCTGTAGTTATATATATGCACAGATACCTGTACTCTGTAGTTATACATATTCACCGATACCTGTACGCTGTAGTTATATATATGCACAGATACCTGTACGCTGTAGTTATACATATGCACAGATATCTGTACGCTGTAGTTATATATATGCACAGATACCTGTACTCTGTAGTTATACATATGCACCTATATCTGTATGCTAAAGTTACATATACACAGATACCTGTACGCTGTAGTTATACATATGCACAGATACCTGTACTCTGTAGTTATACGTATGCACCTATACCTGTATGCTAAAGTTACATATACACAGATACCTGTACACTGTAGTTATATATATGCACAGATACCTGTACTCTGTAGTTATATATATGCACAGATACCTGTATGCTGTAGTTATATATACGCACAGATACCTGTACTCTGTAGTTATACATACTCACCGATACCTGTACACTAAAGTTATATATACACAGATGCCAGTACACTGTAGTTATACATACACACAGATACCTGTACTCTGTAGTTATATATACACACCATTCTCGGAACCCATCGGCTGACTTCCGACAGACAGCGATACAGCCTCTGGGGGCAGACCCCCAATTTTTCCGGTTTGATTTGGGCAGAGGAGGCAAATTTCCGTTTCCAACTTCCATTTATATAAAAGTAAATATGCTGAAACATTGCGATGAATTCAGAGTTTGCAGTGACGCCAATTATGTTACGCCTCATTAGTTCACTGCACGGAGTGTTTAACCTGGTAACAACTGCAGCCGGCTCAAACGTAATTGATCAATATTACACGGACTACAAACAGCCTAGCACCGGAAACCAGGGCTCTTCCGCTTTTCTTCCGGAGGTTATATAAACACAGATACCTGTACTCTGTAGTTATATATACACACAGATACCTGTACACTGTAGTTATATATACACACAGATACCTGTACACTGTAGTTATATATACGCACAGATACCTGTATACTGTAGTTATGTATACACCGGGCACCTTCTCTCCTTCTCTCTCTCTCTCTCTCTCTCGTATTCTATTACTGCATCTTGCTAACTCGCCCATTCTGGATGTCACTAACTCGGCTTCTTCTCCGGAGCCTTTGTGCTCCACTGTCTCTCAGATTAACTCATATCACAGCGGTGCCTGGACAGCGTGACGTGTGTGGTTGTGCTGCTGCCGTGGTCCTGCCAGATGCCTCCTGCTGCTGCTGCCATCATTAGTCATTAGTCATACTTCTACTGTTATTATACACATATGATTATTGTCACACATGTATACTGCCAGATATTAATACATACTTTCAACATATTGTACCACAGTAGCCAGAACTATAACTTTAATATTATTACTTTCAATAATGTTGTTGTAAGCTACTGTCATTACCTGCTTCTCTCTCTCTCTCTCTCTCTCTCTCTCTCTCTCTCTGTCTCATTGTGTCATGCAGATTACTGTTAATTTATTATGCTGACCTGTTCTGTACAACATCTATTGCACGTCTGTCCGTCCTGGAAGAGGGATCCCTCCTCAGTTGCTCTTCCTGAGGTTTCTACCATTTTTTTTTCCCCGTTAAAGGGTTTTTTGGGGAGTTTTTCCTGATCAGCTGTGAGGGTCATAAGGACAGAGGGATGTCGTATGCATACAGATACCTGTATGCTGTAGTTATATATATATATATACAGTACAGGCCAAAAGTTTGGACACACCTTCTCATTCAATGCGTTTTCTTTATTTTCATGACTATTTACATTGTAGATTCTCACTGAAGGCATCAAAACTATGAATGAACACATGTGGAGTTATGTACTTAACAAAAAAAGGTGAAATAACTGAAAACATGTTTTATATTCTAGTTTCTTCAAAATAGCCACCCTTTGCTCTGATTACTGCTTTGCACACTCTTGGCATTCTCTCCATGAGCTTCAAGAGGTAGTCACCTGAAATGGTTTTCCAACAGTCTTGAAGGAGTTCCCAGAGGTGTTTAGCACTTGTTGGCCCCTTTGCCTTCACTCTGCGGTCCAGCTCACCCCAAACCATCTCGATTGGGTTCAGGTCCGGTGACTGTGGAGGCCAGGTCATCTGCCGCAGCACTCCATCACTCTCCTTCTTGGTCAAATAGCCCTTACACAGCCTGGAGGTGTGTTTGGGGTCATTGTCCTGTTGAAAAATAAATGATCGTCCAACTAAACGCAAACCGGATGGGATGGCATGTCGCTGCAGGATGCTGTGGTAGCCATGCTGGTTCAGTGTGCCTTCAATTTTGAATAAATCCCCAACAGTGTCACCAGCAAAACACCCCCACACCATCACACCTCCTCCTCCATGCTTCACAGTGGGAACCAGGCATGTGGAATCCATCCGTTCACCTTTTCTGCGTCTCACAAAGACACGGCGGTTGGAACCAAAGATCTCAAATTTGGACTCATCAGACCAAAGCACAGATTTCCACTGGTCTAATGTCCATTCCTTGTGTTTCTTGGCCCAAACAAATCTCTTCTGCTTGTTGCCTCTCCTTAGCAGTGGTTTCCTAGCAGCTATTTGACCATGAAGGCCTGATTGGCGCAGTCTCCTCTTAACAGTTGTTCTAGAGATGGGTCTGCTGCTAGAACTCTGTGTGGCATTCATCTGGTCTCTGATCTGAGCTGCTGTTAACTTGCCATTTCTGAGGCTGGTGACTCGGATGAACTTATCCTCAGAAGCAGAGGTGACTCTTGGTCTTCCTTTCCTGGGTCGGTCCTCATGTGTGCCAGTTTCGTTGTAGCGCTTGATGGTTTTTGCGACTCCACTTGGGGACACATTTAAAGTTTTTGCAATTTTCCAGACTGCCTGACCTTCATTTCTTAAAGTAATGATGGCCACTCGTTTTTCTTTAGTTAGCTGATTGGTTCTTGCCATAATATGAATTTTAACAGTTGTCCAATAGGGCTGTTGGCTGTGTATTAACCTGACTTCTGCACAACACAACTGATGGTCCCAACCCCATTGATAAAGCAAGAAATTCCACTAATTAACCCTGATAAGGCACACCTGTGAAGTGGAAACCATTTCAGGTGACTACCTCTTGAAGCTCATGGAGAGAATGCCAAGAGTGTGCAAAGCAGTAATCAGAGCAAAGGGTGTCTATTTTGAAGAAACTAGAATATAAAACATGTTTTCAGTTATTTCACCTTTTTTTGTTAAGTACATAACTCCACATGTGTTCATTCATAGTTTTGATGCCTTCAGTGAGAATCTACAATGTAAATAGTCATGAAAATAAAGAAAACGCATTGAATGAGAAGGTGTGTCCAAACTTTTGGCCTGTACTGTATATGTACACAGATACCTGTACACTCTAGTTATATATACGCACTGATACCTGTACGCTCAAGTTATATATACGCACAGATACCTGTACGCTCAAGTTATATATAGACTGATAGTGAGGAACACCTTTACCTGAGGAACGCCTATACCTGAGGAACACCTTTACCTGAGGAAAGTCTTCACCTGAGGAACGTCTTAACCTGAGGAACAGCCTCACCTGAGGAACACCTGACTGTTACTGATGTTTTATTTATCATCTCTGATTCATTATTCTTTCTTCGGCTCAGTGATATTTAAACCTGCAGTGTTTCTTCAGCGTACAGGTGTTTTGATTTAATAGCTTCATCATCATCATCATCATCATCATCATCCTCCTCCTCCTCAGTGTTCTTCAGAACATAAATGCTCCATCTGTGAAACTATTTTCACAGATTTATTTAATCATTATCTTATTTTATTTCAAGTGAAGTTATTAAATTATCAAATGTGTTGATCCTCTGAGAGAGAAAACAACCAAACAATCATGTTTAGAAACACAAAATAAATAACAACAGTAATAATAATAATAAGTGATGGTGGCGGGGGGGTCGCGCGCTGCAGCAGCATCATCATGGAGAAAGCAAAGCGCGAGCCGCTGTCGTCACTCACCGTGTTGCTATGGCAGAGCAGACAGAAGCACGAGGGCCTCACTCACACACACACTCACACACTCACACACACACACACACACACACACACACACACACACACACACACACACACACACACACCGCCCGTTCACCGGCTCTTCGCCGTCAGGTTACTGGATACACGGTCACAGCTGATGGGGAGCAGGTTACCATGTAAGCGGGTGTTCCAGGTTTATCTCGGGTGACGTGCAGGTGCGGCAGATGTGAACAGGTGTACGTACCCACAGCTCGGTGCCCCAATTGCAGCTCATGGTGTCCGGTCTGCTCCTCGCGCTCAGCTGCGGCTGCTCCGCTTCTCGGTACCGATCCTATGATCACCGCAAGCTGCTGCTGCTGCTGCTGCTGCTCTCCGCGCGCATCCTCATCACCGACAAACACCGGCTGTCTGTCCTCCTGTCCGTCTGTCTGTGTTTCTGTCTGCAGCAGCACGAGAGCAGAGGACGCGGTCACGCGCGGCGCGTCTCCCTGGAGGACCCTTTGTCATCAGTGAGGAGATGCTGAGATTGTGATTTTGTGTGTGTGTGTGTGTGTGTGTGTGTGTGAGTGAGTGTGTACTGAGCATGCGCAGTTGCAGCCCCGCCCTGCTGTCACACGGCACAGTGCCACTGTGTCAGAACACGGAAAATAAATGTGTCAATATTTACATCACAGGTCATAAACAATAACAACATAACAATAATAATAATAATAACAATAATAATAATAATAATAATACAGAGGCAGCTGACACTGTCCTTTCTCCAGCAGGCGGTGCTGTTCGCTCATTAATCACGTGCTCTACACCACTGTTAGCAGTGACGTCATCATACCCGTTTCACACACACACATACATACATACATACATACATACACACACACACACACACACACACACACAAAAGGAAGGTGATTCCTGTTGTGTGTGACAGTAAATAATCATAAATGTTAACATGAATGTAATCATGACGATGATGATGAGCTGACTGTCAGATGTGTGTATGTTGAGTCTCACAGCAACTGATCAATGATCAGTACAACCGATTTATTCTATTTAAACAGAAACAGGAAGTACAAACTAAATAACAAAATAAAATCATGATGAAATCATATTCCTGTTCTCTGATCTCTATAGGAAATCAGTCCCTTCAAAATAAAAGACCCAAACCCTAAACAGAACTTTCTCCGAGTACTTCGTATATCACAGACCAACTGACTCCTCCGGACTGGACTGTTGCCATGGTGACCAGCAGAATGATGTCACAAAGTTATGAGACAGGAAGCTGCAAGAAAAAAACAGAGACTTTAAATCTAAACAGGAAGTGATGTCAACATGACTTTAACATGTAACATCCTCAGCTTAAAGTTCTTTAAAGGATAACTTAGGTATTTTTCAACCTGGGCCCTATTTCCCCATGTGTGTGTGTGCGTATGATTCATGGGTACAGCTCGTTCTAAAATTGGTTCAGTATTGAGGGAGGCAGATGCAACCGGCAGCAGCGAAACCAGCTAAAACGGTAACAGGGGCAAATGCGTCCCGTATAATTTTGCACATTAAAAGTGCTTTTTTTCGCCACTGACTGGTTCAGATCGCCAGTGCTATCTCTGTAGATAGCATACTAAGCGTTTCGAACATTGTTTATATAACATTACCTCCACTGTCTGTACCTCTCTCTACTCGTGGGACAGCCATTTTCTTGAGGAAGAGGTGTTTCAGGATTGGATGTCTTCTCTTCTTCAGCTGGCAGTAGTCATCTTGGGAGAAGTGAGCACTGCAGACCTGATGGTCTGCAAGGTGCAGTGTCTGGAGAGGAGTGTTAGCATCCATATGTAGCATAACTAGCCACAACTTCAGCATCTCACCGTCTGACAAAGGCAGGCTATGAAAGCTGTACGGCATGTTGCGCGACATCCTGTTCTTGCAATTCGGATAAGCACAAACATGAACCATTGTTTTCAATCAATGCAGTAAAACTCTCAACTGTACTCCAGGACAACCATTGCCACTCGGAGCGGCACTCTGCATGGGTCCTCTGTTTTCTTCCGGCAACAAGCAAAGCTCTCGCAAGATGACGTCACAGCCCAGAGGAAGTGAAGGGTAAAGGAAACGCTTAGTATGCTATCTACACAGATAGCACTGGCGATCTGAACCGGTCAGTGGCGAAAAAAAGCACTTTTAATGCGCAAACTTATACGGGATGCATTTGCCCCCATTACCATTTTGGCTCGTTTTGCGGCTGCCGGCTGCATCCGCCTCCCTCAATACTGAACCAATTTTAGAATGAGTTATACCTATGAATCATACGCACACATACACATGGGGAAATAGGGCCCAGGTTGAAAAATACTTAACCCTATGGGCCCGAATGACACATAGTGTGTCCAAATTCACACCTGTTCTTCTCCATTGATTTTCTCCGCGACCATGCATCATAGCGAGAAGCCACGCATATCACGTGAAACAGCGGAATCGTAGCTTTCCAACAAGACCAAGCTTGTCGGTAGTCCAGTGTTTTCACAGTGAAAAAAATATGATAAAGTTACACTAAAATTATGTATAACAGACCTTTCATACAGCTTTGCACACACATTACTCTTGGATGGATTACTCGTGAACGCAGGCTCACACAGAAATGCCACACATATCACATGAAAGCGCAGGAGCAGAGCTTTCCAGTGATACCACACACATCATTGTGCTGTCATCCCATCACACTATAAATACAGTTTAATTGTCTACAAAATAAAAACCTGATGAATTTCTTTACAATCCATTATACAGATCTTGTTATCAGTCACTTCATATAGTGAGGAATATCGTATCTTACCACGTCTTAGGCTTGCGTGTGTTTCCCCTGTCTATCCACATTTGTAGTCCGGCTTTCAAGATGCAAATATCTCCATATTGTCCAGTTGACACTCCATCAAACTTTGTATGACAAAACCAGCGCACTTCACCTTTGCGCACCCAGACAACTGCAGCCTAATTATGCATGCTGACAGGGCCGTAGTCACCATATACATTGAGGGGGACATGTGCCCCCCCACCAATGCCCAAAATGTCCCCCCAATATATAACTGAAACTGAAAAACAAATATTATCTTGGAGGACATCATTGCACTTGGTTGACTATTTTTCTATGCTCTTAAATGTAAATATTGCATGTTTCTTTCAGATAAAACACATTTTTGACTTGTGAATGAGTCAATGGAATTTCTTGCAATAATAAAAAAAATACTGGCAATTATGTCCGCCTGGCACAAACCACATGTGTTGGACAGCTGTGAAGTTACAGAATGTCCCACCATCATGGTTCTTATATTGCCAGATTCCAGAGAGTCTCCCCTCTTCATATATGGTAGAATATGTCATTTTCCAACTTGATATGCTGAGATACATGTAAAAATGTAAGAATTTAGTCATACAGATTTGTTTTTTTTCATTGATATAAAAATTACTATAAAATACAGGCACATAGAAGGACATGAAATGATGGCAAATCTGGTTAGCCCTGATTGTCCTGAAAAAAATAAGATATAGCATGTGTATGTAGCCTTTATAATGACTGTCATATGAGCTTAAAAATAAAGGCAGTAAAAATACCCCCAAAACGCCTAGGGCCCATAGGGTTAAGTTATCCTTATCCTCCTCATCAACATGATGATTCAGCAGGTAGAGGACAGAGTACCTCAGCAGGTAGAGTACAGTGTACCTGAGCAGGTAGAGGACAACGTACCTGAACAGGTAGAGGACAGAGTACCTGAGCAGGTAGAGGACAACGTACCTGAGCAGGTAGAGGACAACGTACCTGAGCAGGTAAAGGACAGTGTACCTGAGCAGGTAGAGGACAGAGTACCTGAGCAGGTTGAGTACAGAGTACCTGAGCAGGTAGAGGACAGATAAAGGACAGAGTACCTGAGCAGGTAGAGGACAGATAAAAGACAGAGTTCCTGAGCAGACACACTGTTTTCATACGTAGTTATTGTAGAAATATTATTGAGGTGTTTACGAACCTGTCCATCAGTGTGTCTCCTGCTCGTCCTGTTAGGCAGTGAGACACCGTCAGATCAGATCAGATAAAACAAGATCTTCACAGGTGGGACATTTACAAAAACTCCTGACAGGTGATCTCTGTCTCACCTGTTGAGCTTCTTCTCCTGCTCGGCAGCCATCTTGTGTCCAACCTCCCTGTTCTCCTGACTCCGCCGCAGCCAATCAGCATGAAGCTCAGCAGGAGGACACAGCTGACATCATCATCATCATCACAACACGCAAAGACAGAATAATGAACTAAAGCTTCAGAGACTGTCGACATCGGAGGACTGAGATGTAACGTTGGTGATCTGAATCTACCAACAGGTTCTCTGAGTTCGCTCATGTTTTCTGTTTCCTTAGAGGACTATTTCATGGTGTTGTATCTGTATGTTGGGCTGGGACTATTTCATGGTGTTGTATCCAATGTTCCCTCTAATTTTGAAAACTCCTGTACCTGAGCAGGTAGAGTACAGTGTACCTGAGCAGGTAGAGGACAGTGTACCTGAGCAGGTAGAGGACAGAGTACCTGAGCAGGTAGAGTACAGTGTACCTGAGCAGGTAGAAGACAGAGTACCTGAGCAGGTAGAGTACAGTGTACCTGAGCAGGTAGAGGACAGTGTACCTGAGCAGGTAGAGGACAGAGTACCTGAGCAGGTAGAGGACAGAGTACCTGAGCAGGTAGAGGACAGAATACTGAGCAGGTAGAGGACAGAGTACCTGAGCAGGTAGAGGACAGTGTACCTGAGCAGGTAGAGTACAGTGTACCTGAGCAGGTAGAGGACAGTGTACCTGAGCAGGTAGAGGACAGAATACCTGAGCAGGTAGAGGACAGAGTACCTGCGCAGGTAGAGTACAGAGTACCTGAGCAGGTAGAGGACAGTGTGAATATTACAATAAAGATTAATAATAAGCTTATTTTAACAACATGGACTACTGAATATCCAGGTCAGTTACAATTAACAATAATAGAATATTGTTTTGGCAAAATAGATTTTGCATTTATTGCCATAATGTGAACAATTAAGAGAAAAATGTGCTCCATAAAAGTTACTTGGAGACAATACACAATCATTTAAGAGCGATGGCAACACAAAGAGCAAACAACTCTTTCGATTACAAAATAAGTAACACTCTTTAATAGTAATTGCCAACTACTTCAGGCCTCTAAACTGCAACAAATATACAGTACAGGCCAAAAGTTTGGACACACCTTCTCATTCAATGCATTTTCTTTATTTTCATGACTATTTACATTGTAGATTCTCACTGAAGGCATCAAAACTATGAATGAACACACGTGGAGTTATGTACTTAACAAAAAAAGGTGAAATAACTGAAAACATGTTTTATATTCTAGTTTCTTCAAAATAGCCACCCTTTGCTCTGATTACTGCTTTGCACACTCTTGGCATTCTCTCCATGAGCTTCAAGAGGTAGTCACCTGAAATGGTTTCCACTTCACAGGTGTGCCTTATCAGGGTTAATTAGTGGAATTTCTTGCTTTATCAATGGGGTTGGGACCATCAGTTGTGTTGTGCAGAAGTCAGGTTAATACACAGCCGACAGCCCTATTGGACAACTGTTAAAATTCATATTATGGCAAGAACCAATCAGCTAACTAAAGAAAGACGAGTGGCCATCATTACTTTAAGAAATGAAGGTCAGTCAGTCCGGAAAATTGCAAAAACTTTAAATGTGTCCCCAAGTGGAGTCGCAAAAACCATCAAGCGCTACAACCAAACTGGCACACATGAGGACCGACCCAGGAAAGGAAGACCAAGAGTCACCTCTGCTTCTGAGGATAAGTTCATCCAAGTCACCAGCCTCAGAAATGGCAAGTTAACAGCAGCTCAGATCAGAGACCAGATGAATGCCACACAGAGTTCTAGCAGCAGACCCATCTCTAGAACAACTGTTAAGAGGAGACTGCGCCAATCAGGCCTTCATGGTCAAATAGCTGCTAGGAAACCACTGCTAAGGAGAGGCAACAAGCAGAAGAGATTTGTTTGGGCCAAGAAACACAAGGAATGGACATTAGACCAGTGGAAATCTGTGCTTTGGTCTGATGAGTCCAAATTTGAGATCTTTGGTTCCAACCGCCGTGTCTTTGTGAGACGCAGAAAAGGTGAACGGATGGATTCCACATGCCTGGTTCCCACTGTGAAGCATGGAGGAGGAGGTGTGATGGTGTGGGGGTGTTTTGCTGGTGACACTGTTGGGGATTTATTCAAAATTGAAGGCACACTGAACCAGCATGGCTACCACAGCATCCTGCAGCGACATGCCATCCCATCCGGTTTGCGTTTAGTTGGACGATCATTTATTTTTCAACAGGACAATGACCCCAAACACACCTCCAGGCTGTGTAAGGGCTATTTGACCAAGAAGGAGAGTGATGGAGTGCTGCGGCAGATGACCTGGCCTCCACAGTCACCGGACCTGAACCCAATCGAGATGGTTTGGGGTGAGCTGGACCGCAGAGTGAAGGCAAAGGGGCCAACAAGTGCTAAACACCTCTGGGAACTCCTTCAAGACTGTTGGAAAACCATTTCAGGTGACTACCTCTTGAAGCTCATGGAGAGAATGCCAAGAGTGTGCAAAGCAGTAATCAGAGCAAAGGGTGGCTATTTTGAAGAAACTAGAATATAAAACATGTTTTCAGTTATTTCACCTTTTTTTGTTAAGTACATAACTCCACATGTGTTCATTCATAGTTTTGATGCCTTCAGTGAGAATCTACAATGTAAATAGTCATGAAAATAAAGAAAACGCATTGAATGAGAAGGTGTGTCCAAACTTTTGGCCTGTACTGTACATTGAACAAAAATATAAACGCAACCCACTGAGCATGTTTGGGATGCTCTGGATTGACGTATATGACAGTGTTCCAGTTCCTGCCAATATCCAGCAACTTCGCACAGCCATTGAAGAGGAGTGGACCAACACTCCACAGGCCACAATCAACAACCTGATCAACTCTATGCGAAGGAGATGTGTTGCACTGCGTGAGGCAAATGGTGGTCACACCAGATAATGACTGGTTTTCTGACCCCCCCAGAGCCCCCCAATAAAGCAAAACTGCACATTTCAGAGTGGCCTTTTATTGTGGCCAGCCTAAGGCACACCTGTGCAATATTCATGCTGTCTAATCAGCATCTTGATATGCCACACCTGTGAGGTGGGATGGATTATCTCGGCAAAGGAGAAGTGCTCACTAACACAGATTTAGACAGATTTGTGAACAATATTTGTAAGAAATGGTCTTTTGTGTGTATAGAAAATGTTTTAGATCTTTGAGTTCAGCTCATGAAAAATGGGAGCAAAAACAAAAGTGTTGAGTTTATATTTTTGTTCAGTGTATTATGCTAGATCAAAAACTAAATGTAAACTTAAATTGTAGTTGTACTACTACAGACAGTGCCACTGTACTGGATGAAAACATTTTCCTGGCAAAAAATATTAGTGGCCAGGCAGTGCAATGAGTGCATGTAAACATACATTGTAAACAAAAATTGTAGCAAAGCTACTACTACAGACAGTGCTGTACTGGATGAAGTTTTTACTGGCAAAACATATTGCTGGCCTGGCCAGGTAGTGCAGAAAAATATATGAATATGCTTATGTTGTAAGTGTTTATGCATACATATTCTGTGTGTGTGTGTGTGTGTGTGTGTGTGTGTCTGTGTCTGTGTCTGTGTGTGTCTGTGTGTGTGTGTGTGTAAACTCGCTTTGTACTTTTGCTTCACGTCTTGCACATCTAGCAAACAACTCCATTCTCACTTGAAAAAGAAAAAATATCGCTGAGTTTCACCGGTGCGTTTGCTCGTCTGTTTATATGTACTGCAACAGCCACTCCACCTTAAACGACATGTGTTTTTTCTTTAGATTTCCAGAGGACGAAGCGCCACAGCTCACACATTTAGCCATAGCTACGATGCTATGGCTAACGGCTAACAACAAATACAACAGCAGCGAATACCCAACATAATGCCATTGATTGGCCATCAAGCTAAACAACCGTTGCAGATATTGACTAGGCAGCGCCTGGTGGGCATGTTTTTTTTTAAACAATTTCCCCCTGGGGATTAATAAAGTATTCTGAATCTGAATCTGAATTTTAATCATCACTGACTGACAGTTCACTGTCATCTGTCACTCACTGCACAGACAAACGCCCACAGTGGAGAATGTATTTACTGTTCAAGTCACAAGACAGCGCATACGAGAAAAAAACTAAATAAATAAAAACAGTAAAAACTGGTCGAGGATATTTGAGCGTGTAACTTTTTTGCCATCTGCGCAAAGAGTTGTGGAGCAGTGCGCAATTGCGCAGTTAAACAGCTTAGAGGGAACAGGGGTTGTATCCGTATGTTGGGCTGGGACTATTTCATGGTGTTGTATCTGTATGTTGGGCTGGGACTATTTCATGGTGATGTATCTGTATGTTGGGGCTGGGACTAATTCATGGTGATGTATCCGTATGTTGGGGCTGGGACTATTTCATGGTGTTGTATCTGTATGTTGGGCTGGGACTATTTCATGGTGTTGTATCTGTATGTTGGGGCGGGGACTAATTCATGGTGTATCTGTATGTTGGGGAGGGGACTAATTCATGGTGATGTATCCGTATGTTGGGCTGGGACTATTTCATGGTGTTGTATCTGTATGTTGGGCTGGGACTATTTCATGGTGTATCTGTATGTTGGGGCTGGGACTAATTCATGGTGATGTATCTGTATGTTGGGGCTTGGACTATTTCATGGTGATGTATCTGTATGTTGGGGCGGGGACTAATTCATGGTGTATCTGTATGTTGGGGCGGGGACTAATTCATGGTGTATCTGTATGTTGGGGCGGGGACTAATTCATGGTGATGTATCTGTATGTTGAGCTGGGACTATTTCATGAGGCCCGTTTCCACCGCAGGAACTTCGGGGTAATTTTACGGGGCCGGGGCCATTGGTGCGTGTCTCCACCGCAGGAACCACCCCCTAAGGACAGAGTTCCGGAACTTTTACAGGGGCTAAACAAGTCCTTGCCTCGGGGTAGGTACTCAGAACGGCCCCGAAAGACTCCTGGCTGGGGCTTGGGGATTACTTGGTGCTGATTGGATATACTCAAGGAGGGATGTGACGTGAACAGAAAGCTACAAAATAGCCGGCATTTTTAAAACTCAGCAGACGAGGGTTAGCTCGTTCATATAGCTTCCGCCGCCATGTAAAAAAAACTCACTAAATGGCCCGTGAAAAAAATATTTTTTCCAGCGGATATCTTAGTTACAACATGATTGAGCTAGCAAAGCAGTTTTGTGTTGCTATGTGTGGTATTTATTCAGTTATGGGAAATCACGATGTCTAGAAAGCATCAGTAGTGGCTGCAGCTGACAGGGACAGCTCACAACAGCATCTGTTAGAAGCCTCCCGTTGTTGGATACGACATGAAACTACTCCAGTTAGCTCAATCACGTTGTAACTAAGACATCCGCTGGAAAAACAAAATTTTTCACAGGCCATTTACTGAGTTATTACAAATACCGCTATCAGCTAACAGCTAACACGTCCCTACGTCGCCCCGGTCAAAATGGTCGCGCAACGATTACGTCACATCCAGAGCCCGTAACTTTACAGGAACCTTCCTCCTACTCTGCTCTCTCAGTGGAGACACGGCGGTTGAGAGGGCCGAGCGAGAGGACGTTCCTGTAGTAGTTCCTGCCCCCCAAATACTACCAGGAACTTCTTCAGTGGAAACGGGCCTATGGTGTTGTATCTGTATGTTGGGGCGGGGACTAATTCATGGTGATGTATCTGTATGTTGAGCTGGGACTATTCATGGTGTTGTATCTGTATGTTGGGCTGGGACTATTTCATGGTGTTGTATCTGTATGTTGGGCTGGGACTATTTCATGGTGATGTATCTGTATGTTGGGCTGGGACTATTTCATGGTGTATCTGTATGTTGGGGCGGGGACTAATTCATAGTGTATCTGTATGTTGGGGCGGGGACTAATTCATGGTGATGTATCTGTATGTTGGGGCTGGGACTATTTTATGGTATATCTGTATGTTGGGCTGGGACTATTTCATGGTGTTGTATCTGTATGTTGGGGCTGGGACTATTTTATGGTGATGTATCTGTATGTTGGGCTGGGACTATTTCATGGTGTTGTATCTGTATGTTGGGCTGGGACTATTTCATGGTGATGTATCTGTATGTTGGGCTGGGACTATTTTATGGTGTATCTGTATGTTGGGCTGGGACTATTTCATGGTGTTGTATCTGTATGTTGGGCTGGGACTATTTCATGGTGTATTTGTATGTTGGGGCAGGGACTAATTCATAGTGTATCTGTATGTTGGGGCGGGGACTAATTCATGGTAATGTATCTGTATGTTGGGGCTGGGACTAATTCATAGTGTATCTGTATGTTGGGCTGGGACTATTTCATGGTGTTGTATCTGTATGTTGGGGCTGGGACTATTTCATGGTGATGTATCTGTATGTTGGGCTGGGACTATTTCATGGTGATGTATCTGTATGTTGGGCTGGGACTATTTTATGGTGTATCTGTATGTTGGGCTGGGACTATTTCATGGTGATGTATCTGGATGTTGGACTGGGACTATTTCATGGTGTTGTATCTGTATGTTGAGCCGGGACTATTTCATGGTGTGTCTGTATGTTGGGCTGGGCCTACTTTATGTGGTGTTGTATCTGTATGTTGAGCTGGGACTATTTCCTGGTGTATCTGTATGTTGGGCTGGGCCTATTTCATGTGGTTGTATCTGTATGTTGGGCTGGGCCTATTTCATGGTGTTGTATCTGTATGTTGGGCTGGGACTATTTCATGGTGTATCTGTATGTTTGGGCGGGGACTAATTCATAGTGTATCTGTATGTTGGGGCGGGGACTAATTCATGGTGATGTATCTGTATGTTGGGGCTGGGACTATTTTATGGTGTATCTGTATGTTGGGCTGGGACTATTTCATGGTGTTGTATCTGTATGTTGAGGTTTGGATTACCTGTATGCGCTGGTCTTCCGCAGGGACTAATTCCTGGACCTTCTCCAGGAAAGCCACTGTTGTGTCCAGCACTGTCACCATGTCAACACGTCTGCAGGGGATCATGGGTAATAGCTGTCGAAGTGTGCTGCAGCTCTGAGTGATGCGTTTCCTGTCAGAGATGAGTAAAAGTCATGTGAGGGGAAGCCCCGCCCCTTTCCGACAGCCTCCTGATCATGTGATCACATTAACACTAAGCTCGTTCGAGATGAACTGCGCCTCGCCTGGACAGTGGACAAGATCAGGGGGCTGCAGCAGGAGGCGGTGACAAAGAGCTGCAGTCGAGTCGGACAGTTTCCTGACAGTTTCCAGCAGCCTTCAGTCTGTACAGGAAGTCACAGAGACACTTACATCCTGTCAACTTATTAAAATATCGTCAGACTTATATACAAGATTGTTCTCAGTCTCCAATTGTTTAAATTATGAGAGATTAATTTGTTTGAATGTTTTACAGATGATCTGTAATTTATGTTCATGGTTCAACCAGGGGCGGCTGGCCAATAGAGGGCGATAGGGCGCCACCCCTCCTCAAGCCACAAAAGAAAAGAAAGATGATAATAAATGTATGATTATCATCATCATCATTATTGTCATATATAAACACTTTTAATTATTCTGATCATTTTCACTTGAAACAGCTCATCCAGCCCCTGAATATCCAATCAGAGGCAGTGTGAAGTCACATTCCAGCCCTCTGGGGCGATATCGGCCTGGCTGGAAATCGCCCCGATTCACTCTCATAGACTTCCATGTAAAATGTTTTTTTTTTCTAAATGCAGGCACTCCAATTCAATCTCTATGGGTTCCGGGAGGGCTTGCCCCAACGTGTTTTCGTCATACATAAACCACCAAGTATCATTCACGTGCTCCTCGTATGGTCCGATTTCCCATGTTGGGAAGTCGTTCTTACTTCATTGTGTGTTCATGAGTGTTTAGGTGGTAATGTGGAGACATCATGGACATTACAAAGCACACGTGTTGTATTTTATTACTCAAAATGTTCAAAAAGCTTGTCGTCAACCGTTTCCACTGAAATATTGCTTTACGGTCGGAAACTCATTTTTCCAATTATTCCGACATCACATGAGGCAGCGCCACTGCACAGCGGTCACATTCAAGACCAACATGACTAACGTTTCCAGCCGATCCAAGAGGCTTTTTTACCATATAGGTTAAAAAGGAGCGACACATAGTGCGTCCAAATTCACACCTGTTCGTTCCTCTCTATAGATTTTCTCCGTGACCGTTAGCGAGAAGCCACTCATATCACATGAAACAGTGGAACTGCAGCTTTGTCGGACACTTGTCGGTAGTCCAATGTTTTCACAGTGAAAAAAAATGATAAAGTTACACTAAAATTATGTATAACAAAGCTTTCATACAGCTCTGCACACACATTACTCCTGGATAGATTACTCGCAAATGCAGGGTCACACCGAAATGCCACACACATCACATGAAAGCGCAGGAGCAGAGCTTTCATGTGATACCACACACATCATTGTGCTGCCATCCCATCACGCTATAAGTATAGATCAAAATGAAAACCTGACGAATTTCATTACAATCCATTATACAGATCCTGTTATCAGTCACTTCATATAGTGAGGAAGATGCAAACATCTTCATATTGTCCAGTTGACACTCCATCAAACTTTGTATGACAAGACCAGCCACTTCACCTTTGCGCACCCAGACAACTGCAGCCTAATTATGCATGCTGACAGGGCAGTAGTCACCATATACATTGAGGGGGACATGTCCACCCCCCCACTATCCAAAATGTCCCCCCAATATATAACTGAAACTGAAAAACAACAACAAAAAATGTTCAGGTCAGGTCAAAGAGCAGTGATACTATGTGATGTGCATTGTATTAAGTTGTAGGGTATGCCTGCATTTATTTCTTTAATCAGAACACAAAATTAATTTCCACTTAGCTATAATAAAATGTTTTCTGATTAAGACTCACAGTGACTCAGTGAATACCTTACTCAGTTTTATTTGATTAATGGTAAAACAGGTCTCTGTTTACATTCAAAGGTATTTGTGTGGGCAAACTGATGAAAATTAGTCTGTTGATGACCACAGTGGATTGTTCAGTCATTGCAGAGCCAAATTAATTCAAATTTACCCATTGAACGGGTTACCTCAGCCATCATCACAACAATTGCCCCCGCTGAGAAATTTGTCATGAGCTGCCACTGGGATCAACCTCCATTTTACATGAACTCTCCTGTAAATCAACATCATACCAGTTTGACCTGTCGCCTCAACTACACAGGCGAAACACACTGTGTCTGACTGTAAGCTTCATATTTTATACAAGACAACAGCTTTCATTAAGCATCAGTCAGAAACAGTCAGAGCTTCACATCTATACGGATGTTAGTTTAAGAATCGTCACATCCCACTGACCACCAGTCGCTGTGATGTTAAATACTTCAATAATTAATTAAAACTGTCCCATGTTAATATACAGTAGACTGTGTAGTTTAATATTTAGCAATATTCAGTACACTGTAAAGTTTAATATTCAGTAACATTCAGTAGACTGTATAGTTTAATATTCAGTAGTTAATATTCAGTAGACTGTATAGTTAAATATTCAGTAGACTGTATAGTTTAATGTACAGTAGACTGTATAGTTTAATATTCAGTAGACTGTATAGTTTAATGTACAGTAGACTATATAGTTTAATATTCAATAGACTGTATAGTTTAATGTACAGTAGACTGTATAGTTTAATGTACAGTAGACTGTATAGTTTAATATTCAGTAGACTGTATAGTTTAATGTACAGTAGACTGTATAGTTTAATATACAGTAGACTGTATAGTTTAATATACAGTAGACTGTATAGTTTCATGTACAGTAGACTGTATAGTTTAATATTCAGTAGACTGTATAGTTTAATATACAGTAGACTGTATAGTTTAATATACAGTAGACTGTATAGTTTCATGTACAGTAGACTGTATAGTTTAATATTCAGTAGACTGTATAGTTTCATGTACAGTAGACTGTATAGTTTAATGTAAAGCAGACTGTATAGTTTAATGTACAATAGACTTTATAGTTTAATATACAGTAGACTGTATAGTTTAATGTACAGTAGACTGTACAGTTTAATGTAAAGTCGACTGTATTGTTTAATATTCAGTAGACTGTATAGTTTAATGTAAAGTCGACTGTATTGTTTAATATACAGTAGACTGTATAGTTTAATGTAAAGTCGACTGTATTGTTTAATATTCAGTAGACTGTATAGTTTCAGTAGACTGTATAGTTTAATGTACAGTACACTGTATAGTTTAATGTACAGTAGACTATTGTTTAATATTCAGTAGACTGTATAGTTTAATGTACAGTACACTGTATAGTTTAATGTACAGTAGACTGTATAGTTTAATATTCAGTAGACTGTATAGTTTAATGTACAGTAGACTGTATAGTTTAATATTCAGTAGACTGTATAGTTTAATGTACAGTACACTGTATAGTTTAATGTACAGTAGACTGTATAGTTTAATATTCAGTAGACTGTATAGTTTAATGTACAGTAGACTATATAGTTTAATATTCAGTAGACTGTATTGTTTAATGTACAGTACACTGTATAGTTTAATGTAAAGTAGACTGTATAGTTTAATATTCAGTAGACTGTATTGTTTAATGTACAGTAGACTGTATAGTTTAATGTACAGTAGACTGTATAATTTAATATTCAGTAGACTGTATAGTTTAATGTACAGTAGACTGTATAGTTTAATATTCAGTAGACTGTATTGTTTAATGTACAGTACACTGTATAGTTTAATGTACAGTAAACTGTATAGTTTAATATACAGTAGACTGTATAGTTTCATGTACAGTAGACTGTATAGTTTAATATTCAGTAGACTGTATAGTTTCATGTACAGTAGACTGTATAGTTTAATGTAAAGCAGACTGTATAGTTTCATGTACAGTAGACTGTATAGTTTAATGTAAAGCAGACTGTATAGTTTAATGTACAGTAGACTGTACAGTTTAATGTAAAGTCGACTGTATTGTTTAATATTCAGTGGACTGTATAGTTTAATGTAAAGTCGACTGTATTGTTTAATATTCAGTGGACTGTATAGTTTAATGTAAAGTCGACTGTATTGTTTAATGTACAGTAGACTGTATAGTTTAATGTAAAGTCGACTGTATTGTTTAATATTCAGTAGACTGTATAGTTTAATGTACAGTACACTGTATAGTTTAATGTACAGTAGACTATTGTTTAATATTCAGTAGACTGTATAGTTTAATGTACAGTACACTGTATAGTTTAATGTACAGTAGACTGTATAGTTTAATATTCAGTAGACTGTATAGTTTAATGTACAGTACACTGTATAGTTTAATGTAAAGTAGACGGTATAGTTTAATATTCAGTAGACTGAATTGTTTAATGTACAGTACACTGTATAGTTTAATGTACAGTAGACTGTATAGTTTAATGTACACTAGACTGTATTGTTTAATATTCAGTAGACTGTATAGTTTACTATTCAGTAGACTGTATAGTTTAATGTACAGTAGTTAATATACAGTAGACTGCATAGTTTCATATTCAGTAGACTGTATAGTTTAATGTACAGTAGTTAATATACAGTAGACTGTATAGTTTAATATACAGTAGACTGTATAGTTTAATGTACAGTAGACTGTATAGTTTAATGTACAGTAGTTAATATACAGTAGACTGTATAGTTTAATATACAGTAGACTGTATAGTTTAATGTACAGTAGTTAATATACAGTAGACTGCATAGTTTCATATTCAGTAGACTGTATAGTTTAATGTACAGTAGTTAATATACAGTAGACTGTATAGTTTAATATACAGTAGACTGTATAGTTTAATGTACAGTAGACTGTATAGTTTAATATACAGTAGACTGTATAGTTTAATATTCAGTAGACTATTGTTTAATATTCAGTAGACTGTATAGTTTAATATTCAGTAGACTATTGTTTAATATCCAGTAGACTGTACAGTTTAATGTACAGTAGACTGTATTGTTTAATATTCAGTAGACTGTATAGTTTAATACACAGTAGACTGTATAGTTTAATATTCAGTAGACTATAGTTTAATATTCAGTAGACTATTGTTTAATATTCAGTAGACTGTACAGTTTAATATTCAGTACACTGTATAGTTTAATATCCAGTAGACTGTATAGTTTAATATACAGTAGACTGTATAGTTTAATATTCAGTAGACTGTATTGTTTAATGTACAGTACACTGTATAGTTTAATGTACAGTAGACTGTATAGTTTAATATTCAGTAGACTGTATAGTTTCATGTACAGTAGACTGTATAGTTTAATGTAAAGCAGACTGTATAGTTTAATGTACAATAGACTTTATAGTTTAATATACAGTACACTGTATAGTTTAATGTAAAGTAGACGGTATAGTTTAATATTCAGTAGACTGAATTGTTTAATGTACAGTACACTGTATAGTTTAATGTACAGTAGACTGTATAGTTTAATGTACACTAGACTGTATTGTTTAATATTCAGTAGACTGTATAGTTTACTATTCAGTAGACTGTATAGTTTAATGTACAGTAGTTAATATACAGTAGACTGCATAGTTTCATATTCAGTAGACTGTATAGTTTAATGTACAGTAGTTAATATACAGTAGACTATATAGTTTCATATTCAGTAGACTGTATAGTTTAATGTACAGTAGTTAATATACAGTAGACTGTATAGTTTAATATACAGTAGACTGTATAGTTTAATGTACAGTAGACTGTATAGTTTAATGCACAGTAGTTAATATACAGTAGACTGTATAGTTTAATATACAGTAGACTGTATAGTTTAATGTACAGTAGTTAATATACAGTAGACTGTATAGTTTCATATTCAGTAGACTGTATAGTTTAATGTACAGTAGTTAATATACAGTAGACTGTATAGTTTAATATACAGTAGACTGTATAGTTTAATGTACAGTAGACTGTATAGTTTAATGTACAGTAGTTAATATACAGTAGACTGTATAGTTTAATATACAGTAGACTGTATAGTTTAATGTACAGTAGTTAATATACAGTAGACTGCATAGTTTCATATTCAGTAGACTGTATAGTTTAATGTACAGTAGTTAATATACAGTAGACTGTATAGTTTAATATACAGTAGACTGTATAGTTTAATGTACAGTAGACTGTATAGTTTAATATACAGTAGACTGTACAGTTTAATGTACAGTAGACTGTATTGTTTAATATTCAGTAGACTGTATTGTTTAATATTCAGTAGACTGTATAGTTTAATACACAGTAGACTGTATAGTTTAATATTCAGTAGACTATAGTTTAATATTCAGTAGACTATTGTTTAATATTCAGTAGACTGTACAGTTTAATATTCAGTACACTGTATAGTTTAATATCCAGTAGACTGTATAGTTTAATATACAGTAGACTGTATAGTTTAATGTACAGTAGACTGTATAGTTTAATGTACAGTAGACTGTATTGTTTAAAGTAGACTGTATTGTTTAATATTCAGTAGACTATAGTTTAATATTCAGTAGACTGTATAGTTTAATATTCAGTAGACTGTATAGTTTAATATCCAGTAGACTGTATAGTTTAATATTCAGTAGACTGTATAGTTTAATACACAGTAGACTCTGTATAATTTATGATGAATGTATTTTGTCTCTGACAACTAAACTTCACCATCAGTCACACCACATGTTTTCGGTTCACAGAATAAACCTTCAAATCAGACAAATTAAATTTAAATGTCAGGGCGTCGTGGCTTAGTGGTGGAGCTGGCGCCCCATGTACGGGGCTGTGGCCCTTTGCTGCATGTCATCCCCCCTCTCTCTGTCCCCCCTTCACGCTTGCCTGTCCTGTCCAATAAAGGCAGAATGCCCTAGAAAATATCTTTAAAAAATTAAATTTAAATCTCTGAAATTCAACAAAAAATAAAAGTTTATCTAAAGTATCATCTTGTTGAGTCGACATCTGAACCAATCAGTTGTTAGATCAGGTGAGAGCCAGGAGGTGAAGTCAGAGGAGAGCAGCTGCAGCGCCTGGCTCTAAAAACTGCAGCCGCCTTGCTCTTGCCATTTTATTGCCATCCACTTTTGTAATACGTCAGAGCAAGTCCGGATGAAGTCGGACACCAAACTAACCAGCATGCATTGTGCACTGATCTCCGGTGATCAAATCTGCGCAGGCCTGGCCCATCTTGAATGAGCCTCATGTCATGTGGTGGGAGGCGGGGCTTCTCCTTAGGTATAAGACTTTAAAATAACACTCCAAGAAATAGTCAGTACCTGCGGTGTCTCTCCAGTAAAACACAGCTGCTGCTGTTTTTCATCTTCATCTTTCTTTCCCTCAGACCTTCATCCTCCTCTTCATCAGGTGAGGCAGCAGTCAGCAGAGCGTCTGAGTCGATGGTGGACAGAATCTGACCTGCAGGACCGGAAACAGGACATGGACCAGGTCCAGTTCTGGTCTCTGTAAAGTGTTTCTGTCTGTCAGTTGACATCCTGCCGGTCCTGGGTCACAACCTGGATCAGAACTTGGAACCAGCAAACACCAGGAGTACATCAGAACCTGCAGAACATAAGCTACATGATCTCAAAGGAAACAGACTCAGTATCTGACAATGACGTCAGTATAAATTAGTTTTTAACAGGTTACTGTTTGAAACATTTAAAGACATCGTTGTGACAGAATTACACACACACACACACACACACACACACACGTTTATAGACATGATCCTTTGTGTGTGTGTGTGTGTATTTGATATATGATGTTAAATGTGTGTCAGAGTACCTGAGTGAATTCGATCCTCCTGAGTCTGAGTTTGCTGCTGGTCTGAGCCTCACCTGTAGACTAGCCTCACCTGTCCTCCAGGTGGAAACACTCCCTGACTTCAGGATGTCTCCTTGACAACAGAGGAAACTTCTTTAACCCTTTAATGACCAAATGTTTTCAGTGGAGATCTGAGGTCAGAAATAAAATCAGGAGTTAGTCACTGATACACAAATCAACAGGAAATCAGTCAATAATCAATTAAGTCTGACTGGATCATTTTAAATACTGAAGCTTCGGATGAACAGGAAGATTACTGATTAATTCAGAAGTATACAGGATCAGGTCCAGGATCAGATCCAGGATCAGGAACAGGATAATCAATATAAATAAAGTTATTGATAATTGAAATCTGTCCTCCAGGATACACTGAACTGTCCAATCATGTCTGAGCAGGTCATCTGACTGCTGAAGGTCAAAGGTCATCAGGAATAAAAATAATAAGTTTCATTTACATGATAATATTTTGTTTAAATTGTCAGTGCAGAGAGCTGATCAATAATTGATAAATGTTACAGATCAGTAACAAATAAAGCTTATTGAACAATAACTGATTAAGGTTACTGATCAATGCTGGTTATAAACTCAGTTAAATAAACTGATCAGGTGATTATTAAATATTGATATTCTAACAATCACAGCTTACCTTTAAAGCCTTGTCATAATTTGAATTCGGATGCTACAGTTAAAGCTTGACCTTGGTTAGTAGAGGGAGGCAAAATAATGGGCCTGACCCCGGACCCTTACTGACTCCAGCAGATAAACATAGATAGATAAATATACTCAAGGGTGATTTATTTTTATCATGCGCCCCACCCCAAATGAAAACACATACAAAAAAAAAAAAGTTGAAAAACACAAAAAGATATTCGGCACAATGTCCCCTTTAATAATAATTGTCCTCATCCAAGTAAATCCCAGTGCAAAAGGAGAGTCCATTGTCTGATTGCTTAAAAATGAAAAAACAGGCTCCAGGAAAAAACAATGCATTGCCAAAAATGAAAAATGTTGAGGAAAAAGAGGGATCACACTCACCAGGGTGGAATAAACAAAAACAATCTGGTCCTACTCAGAGGATGGGTCTGTTTCTTTCTGGTCCTCCACAGAAACACTCTCGAGGAAACACCAAAAACATGGGACGTAGAAAACTTCATCCAAGGCAGGCTGTCACCACCGCAACTCTGTTCCCCTTCCTCTTTCCCACACGAAATTAAAAAAGAACCCTCCCCAAACAATTCCCTGCCACGCCCCTTCACCTGGGTGCAAACACACCTGAACACAGTTAACTCCCAGGAGGAACAAGATTAGAGCAGGGGTGAGGGGAGGACACTGGAAGACACACAACAGATTATATTAGAAGGCTAGTCTGTTGTTTTTTTTAAACCCTTGAGCAATCTGATGTAGCATGACTCTCCCCTCACCTTTGTGGCGGTGTCACAATGTCACATTACATGTTTCAGATTTTCTTTTTCCTTAAAATGAACTACAACTCCCAGTATGCGTCTCACCAACAAACAGCCAATCACAGAGCTCCAGTGCTTCGACTAAGTCGACGAATCAAATCAAACTTTGAATGAAATTTATTGAAATCTTTCTTCCTGACAGACTGAAAACACAAATGACTGTAAAATCATACAAATTAAACTTTATTCAAACATCTTTGTACATACACAGTCCATCAACAGGTAAACAGGAAGTATTTGTTTACATGCGACACGTGTCGTGAAACGCCTCGAGTGTCCTAAAGTCTCGCCATGTTGGAGGAAGTCCGTCCTGCAGGAAACGACCACAGCGCTGACACGGAGACTGGAAGAGTTTGATGTAGCTCCGCAACCACGTCTGAGGACAGGTGGAGACAGACAGATGAGGAGACAGACAGGTGAAAAGACACACAGGTGGAGACAGACAGGTGGAGAGACAGAGACAGGTGGAGAGACAGACAGATGAGGAGACAGCCAGGTGAAAAGACACACAGGTGGAGACAGACAAGTGGAGAGACACACAGGTGGAGACAGACAGGTGGAGAGACAGACAGATGAAGAGACAGACAGGTGAAAAGACACACAGGTGGAGACAGCCAGGTGGAGAGACAGACAGGTGAGGAGGCAGAGACAGGTGGAGACAGAGTCAGACAGACAGGTGGAGAGACAGACAGGTGAGGATGCAGAGACAGGTGGAGAGACAGCCAGGTGGAGACACAGACGGGTGAGGAGGCAGACAGGTGAAGAGACAGACAGGTGGAGAGACAGCCAGGTGGAGAAACAGACAGGTGAGGAGACAGACAGGTGAAGACACAGACAGGTGGAGACACAGACAGGTGAGGAGGCAGAGACAGGTGGAGAGACAGACAGGTGGAGAGGCAGAGACAGGTGGAGACAGAGACAGACAGACAGGTGAAGAAACAGACAGGTGGAGAGACAGCCAGGTGGGGAGACAGACAGGTGGAGAGACAGACAGGTGGCGAGACAGAGACAGGTGGAGACATAGACGGGTCAGGAGGCAGACAGGTGAAGAGACAGACAGGTGAAGAGACAGCCAGGTGGAGACACAGACAGGTGAGGAGGCACAGACAGGTGGAGAGACAGACAGGTGAAGAGACAGCCAGGTGGGGAGACAGCCAGGTGGAGACACAGACAGGTGAGGAGGCACAGACAGGTGGAGACAGAGTCAGACAGACAGGTGGAGAGACAGACAGGTGGAGACACAGACAGGTGAGGAGGCAGAGACAGACAGACAGGTGAAGAGACAGACAGGTGGAGACACAGACAGGTGAGGATGCAGAGACAGGTAGAGAGACAGAGACAGGTGGAGACAGAGACAGACAGACAGGTGAAGAAACAGACAGGTGGAGAGACAGCCAGGTGGGGAGACAGACAGGTGGAGAGACAGCCAGGTGGAGAGACAGCCAGGTGGCGAAATAGAGACAGGTGGAGACACAGACGAGTGAGGAGGCAGACAGGTGGAGAGACAGACAGGTGAAGAGACAGACAGGTGGGGAGACAGCCAGGTGGAGACACAGACGGGTGAGGAGGCACAGACAGGTGGAGAGACAGCCAGGTGGAGAGACAGCCAGGTGGCGAAACAGAGACAGGTGGAGACACAGACGAGTGAGGAGGCAGACAGGTGGAGAGACAGACAGGTGAAGAGACAGACAGGTGGGGAGACAGCCAGGTGGAGACACAGACGGGTGAGGAGGCACAGACAGGTGGAGAGACAGACAGGTGAAGAGACAAACAGGTGGGGAGACAGCCAGGTGGAGACACAGACAGGTGGAGACAGAGTCAGACAGACAGGTGGAGACACAGACAGGTGGAGACACAGACAGGTGAGGAGACTGAGTCAGACAGACAGGTGGAGAGACAGACAGGTGAAGACACAGAGAGGTAGAGAGACAGACAGGTGGAGACACAGACAGGTGAGGATGCAGAGACAGGTGGAGAGACAGACAGGTGGAGACACAGACAGGTGAGGAGGCAGACAGGTGAAGAGACAGACAGATGAAGAAACAGACAGGTGGAGAAACAGACAGGTGAGGAGGCACAGACAGGTGGAGAGACAGAGACAGGTGGAGAAACAGACAGGTGAGGAGGCAGAGACAGGTGGAGAGACAGACAGGTGGAGAGGCAGAGACAGGTGGAGACAGAGACAGACAGACAGGTGAAGAAACAGACAGGTGGAGAGACAGCCAGGTGGGGAGACAGACAGGTGGAGAGACAGCCAGGTGGAGAGACAGCCAGGTGGCGAAACAGAGACAGGTGGAGACACAGACGAGTGAGGAGGCAGACAGGTGAAGAGACAGCCAGGTGGAGACACAGACAGGTGAGGAGGCACAGACAGGTGGAGAGACAGACAGGTGAAGAGACAGACAGGTGGGGAGACAGCCAGGTGGAGACACAGACGGGTGAGGAGGCACAGACAGGTGGAGAGACAGACAGGTGAAGAGACAAACAGGTGGGGAGACAGCCAGGTGGAGACACAGACAGGTGGAGACAGAGTCAGACAGACAGGTGGAGACACAGACAGGTGGAGACACAGACAGGTGAGGAGACTGAGTCAGACAGACAGGTGGAGAGACAGACAGGTGAAGACACAGACAGGTAGAGAGACAGACAGGTGGAGACACAGACAGGTGAGGATGCAGAGACAGGTGGAGAGACAGACAGGTGGAGACACAGACAGGTGAGGAGGCAGACAGGTGAAGAGACAGACAGATGAAGAAACAGACAGGTGGAGACACAGACAGGTGAGGAGGCACAGACAGGTGGAGAGACAGAGACAGGTGGAGAAACAGACAGGTGAGGAGGCAGAGACAGGTGGAGAGACAGACAGGTGGAGAGGCAGAGACAGGTGGAGACAGAGACAGACAGACAGGTGAAGAAACAGACAGGTGGAGAGACAGCCAGGTGGGGAGACAGACAGGTGGAGAGACAGCCAGGTGGCGAAACAGAGACAGGTGGAGACACAGACGAGTGAGGAGGCAGACAGGTGAAGAGACAGCCAGGTGGAGACACAGACAGGTGAGGAGGCACAGACAGGTGGAGAGACAGACAGGTGAAGAGACAGACAGGTGGGGAGACAGCCAGGTGGAGACACAGACGGGTGAGGAGGCACAGACAGGTGGAGAGACAGACAGGTGAAGAGACAAACAGGTGGGGAGACAGCCAGGTGGAGACACAGACAGGTGGAGACAGAGTCAGACAGACAGGTGGAGACACAGACAGGTGGAGACACAGACAGGTGAGGAGACAGAGTCAGACAGACAGGTGGAGAGACAGACAGGTGAAGACACAGACAGGTAGAAAGACAGACAGGTGGAGACACAGACAGGTGAGGATGCAGAGACAGGTGGAGAGACAGACAGGTGGAGAGACAGTCAGGTGGAGACACAGACAGGTGAGGAGACAGCCAGGTGGAGACACAGACAGGTGAGGAGGCACAGACAGGTGGAGAGACAGACAGGTGAAGAGACAGCCAGGTGGAGACACAGACGGGTGAGGAGGCAGACAGGTGAAGAGACAGACAGGTGAAGAGACAGCCAGGTGGAGACACAGACAGGTGAGAAGACAGCCAGGTGGAGACACAGACAGGTGAGGAGGCACAGACAGGTGGAGAGACAGACAGGTGGGGAGACAGCCAGGTGGGGAGACAGCCAGATGGAGACACAGACGGGTAGAGAGGCAGACAGGTGAAGAGACAGACAGGTGGAGAGACAGCCAGGTGGAGACACAGACAGGTGAGGAGACAGCCAGGTGGAGACACAGACAGGTGAGGAGGCACAGACAGGTGGAGAGACAGACAGGTGAAGACACAGCCAGGTGGGGAGACAGCCAGATGGAGACACAGACACGTGAGGAGGCAGAGACAGGTGGAGACAGAGTCAGACAGACAGGTGGAGAGACAGACAGGTGGAGAGACAGACAGGTGAGGAGACAGAGTCAGACAGACAGGTAGAGAGACAGACAGGTAGAGAGACAGACAGGTGAAGAAACAGACAGGTGGAGACACAGACAGGTGAGGAGGCACAGACAGGTGGAGAGACAGAGACAGGTGGAGAAACAGACAGGTGAAGACACAGACAGTTGAGGAGGCAGAAACAGGTGGAGAGACAGACAGGTGGAGAGGCAGAGACAGGTGGAGGCAGAGACAGACAGACGGGTGAAGAAACAGACAGGTGGAGAGACAGCCAGGTGGGGAGACAGACAGGTGGAGAGACAGACAGGTGGAGAGACAGCGACAGGTGGAGACACAGACGAGTGAGGAGGCAGACAGGTGAAGAGACAGACAGGTGAAGAGACAGCCAGGTGGAGACACAGACAGGTGAGGAGGCACAGACAGGTGGAGAGACAGACAGGTGAAGAGACAGACAGGTGGGGAGACAGACAGGTGGAGACACAGACAGGTGAGGATGCAGAGACAGGTGGAGAGACAGACAGGTGGAGAGACAGCCAGGTGGAGACACAGACGGGTGAGGAGGCAGACAGGTGAAGAGACAGACAGGTGGAGAGACAGACAGGTGGAGAGACAGCGACAGGTGGAGAGACAGCCAGGTGGAGAGACAGCGACAGGTGGAGACACAGACGAGTGAGGAGGCAGACAGGTGAAGAGACAGCCAGGTGGAGACACAGACAGGTGAGGAGGCACAGACAGGTGGAGAGACAGACAGGTGAAGACACAGACAGGTAGAGAGACAGACAGGTGGAGACACAGACAGGTGAGGATGCAGAGACAGGTGGAGAGACAGACAGGTGGAGAGACAGCCAGGTGGAGACACAGACGGGTGAGGAGGCAGACAGGTGAAGAGACAGACAGGTGGAGAGACAACCAGGTGGAGACACAGACAGGTGAGGAGGCAGAGACAGGTGAAGAGACAGCCAGGTGGAGACACAGACAGGTGGGGAGACAGCCAGGTGGAGACACAGACAGGTGGGGAGACAGCCAGGTGGAGACACAGACGGGTGAGGAGGCAGAGACAGGTGGAGACAGAGTCAGACAGACAGGTGGAGAGACAGACAGGTGGAGACACAGACAGGTGAGGAGACAGAGTCACACAGACAGGTAGAGAGACAGACAGGTGGAGACACAGACAGGTGGGGAGACAGACAGGTGGAGAGACAGACAGATGAACTCACAGACAGGTAGAGAGACAGACAGGTGGAGACACAGATAGGTGAGGAGGCACAGACAGGTGGAGAGACAGACAGGTGGAGAGACAGCCAGGTGGAGACACAGACAGGTGAGGAGGCAGACAGGTGAAGAGACAGACAGGTGGAGAGACAGCCAGGTGGGGAGACAGACAGGTGGAGAGACAGCCAGGTGGAGAGACAGCGACAGGTGGAGACACAGATGAGTGAGGAGGCAGACAGGTGAAGAGACAGCCAGGTGGAGACACAGACAGGTGAGGAGGCACAGACAGGTGGAGAGACAGACAGGTGAAGACACAGACAGGTAGAGAGACAGACAGGTGGAGACACAGACAGGTGAGGATGCAGAGACAGGTGGAGAGACAGACAGGTGGAGAGACAGCCAGGTGGAGACACAGACGGGTGAGGAGGCAGACAGGTGAAGAGACAGACAGGTGGAGAGACAGCCAGGTGGAGACACAGACAGGTGAGGAGACAGCCAGGTGGAGACACAGACAGGTGAGGAGGCACAGACAGGTGGAGAGACAGACAGGTGAAGAGACAGCCAGGTGGGGAGACAGCCAGATGGAGACACAGACGGGTGAGGAGGCAGAGACAGGTGGAGACAGAGTCAGACAGACAGGTGGAGAGACAGACAGGTGGAGACACAGACAGGTGGAGAGACAGCCAGGTGGAGACACAGACGGGTGAGGAGACAGACAGGTGAAGAGACAGACAGGTGGAGACACAGACAGGTGGAGACACAGACAGGTGAGGAGGCAGAGACAGGTGAAGAGACAGCCAGGTGGAGACACAGACAGGTGAGGAGGCACAAACAGGTGGAGAGACAGAGACAGGTGGAGAAACAGACAGGTGAGGAGACAGAGAAAGGTGGAGACAGAGACAGGTGGAGAAACAGACAGGTGAAGAAACAGACAGGTGAAGAGACAGACAGGTGAAGATACAGACAGGTGAGGAGGCAGAGACAGGTGGAGAGATAGACAGGTGGAGAGGCAGAGACAGGTGGAGACAGAGACAGACAGACAGGTGAAGAAACAGACAGGCGGAGAGACAGCCAGGTGGGGAGACAGACAGGTGGAGAGACAGCCAGGTGGAGAGACAGACAGGTGGCGAGACAGAGACAGGTGGAGAGACAGACAGGTGGAGACACAGACGGGTGAGGAGGCAGACAGGTGAAGAGACAGACAGGTCGAGACACAGACAGGTGAGGAGGCACAGACAGGTGGAGAGACAGACAGGTGGAGAGACAGCCAGGTGGAGACACAGACAGGTGAGGAGGCAGAGACAGGTGAAGAGGCAGACAGGTGGAGACACAGACAGGTGGAGAGACAGCCAGGTGGAGACACAGACAGGTGAGGAGACAGAGTCACACAGACAGGTAGAGAGACAGACAGGTGGAGACACAGACAGGTGGGGAGACAGACAGGTGGAGAGACAGACAGATGAACTCACAGACAGGTAGAGAGACAGACAGGTGGAGACACAGATAGGTGAGGAGGCACAGACAGGTGGAGAGACAGACAGGTGGAGAGACAGCCAGGTGGAGACACAGACAGGTGAGGAGGCAGACAGGTGAAGAGACAGACAGGTGGAGAGACAGCCAGGTGGGGAGACAGACAGGTGGAGAGACAGCCAGGTGGAGAGACAGCGACAGGTGGAGACACAGATGAGTGAGGAGGCAGACAGGTGAAGAGACAGCCAGGTGGAGACACAGACAGGTGAGGAGGCACAGACAGGTGGAGAGACAGACAGGTGAAGACACAGACAGGTAGAGAGACAGACAGGTGGAGACACAGACAGGTGAGGATGCAGAGACAGGTGGAGAGACAGACAGGTGGAGAGACAGCCAGGTGGAGACACAGACGGGTGAGGAGGCAGACAGGTGAAGAGACAGACAGGTGGAGAGACAGCCAGGTGGAGACACAGACAGGTGAGGAGACAGCCAGGTGGAGACACAGACAGGTGAGGAGGCACAGACAGGTGGAGAGACAGACAGGTGAAGAGACAGCCAGATGGAGACACAGACGGGTGAGGAGGCAGAGACAGGTGGAGACAGAGTCAGACAGACAGGTGGAGAGACAGACAGGTGGAGACACAGACAGGTGAGGAGACAGAGTCAGACAGACAGGTAGAGAGACAGACAGGTGGAGACACAGACAGGTGGAGAGACAGCCAGGTGGAGACACAGACGGGTGAGGAGACAGACAGGTGAAGAGACAGACAGGTGGAGACACAGACAGGTGGAGACACAGACAGGTGAGGAGGCAGAGACAGGTGAAGAGACAGCCAGGTGGAGACACAGACAGGTGAGGAGGCACAAACAGGTGGAGAGACAGAGACAGGTGGAGAAACAGACAGGTGAGGAGACAGAGAAAGGTGGAGACAGAGACAGGTGGAGAAACAGACAGGTGAAGAAACAGACAGGTGAAGAGACAGACAGGTGAAGATACAGACAGGTGAGGAGGCAGAGACAGGTGGAGAGATAGACAGGTGGAGAGGCAGAGACAGGTGGAGACAGAGACAGACAGACAGGTGAAGAAACAGACAGGCGGAGAGACAGCCAGGTGGGGAGACAGACAGGTGGAGAGACAGCCAGGTGGAGAGACAGACAGGTGGCGAGACAGAGACAGGTGGAGAGACAGACAGGTGGAGACACAGACGGGTGAGGAGGCAGACAGGTGAAGAGACAGACAGGTCGAGACACAGACAGGTGAGGAGGCACAGACAGGTGGAGAGACAGACAGGTGGAGAGACAGCCAGGTGGAGACACAGACAGGTGAGGAGGCAGAGACAGGTGAAGAGGCAGACAGGTGGAGAGACAGACAGGTGAGGATGCAGAGACAGGTGGAGAGACAGACAGGTGGAGAGACAGACAGGTGGAGACACAGACAGGTGGAGACAGAGAGGTGAGGAGGCAAACAGGTGAAGAGACAGACAGGTGGAGAGACAGACAGGTGGAGACACAGACAGGTGAGGAGGCAGAGACAGGTGAAGACACAGACAGGTGAAGAGACAGCCAGGTGGAGAAACAGACAGGTGAGGAGACAGAGGAAGGTGGAGACAGAGACAGGTAGAGAAACAGACAGGTGAAGACACAGACAGTTGGAGACACAGACAAGTGAGGAGGCAGAGACAGGTGGAGACAGACAGGTGGAGAGGCAGAGACAGGTGGAGACAGAGACAGACAGACAGGTGAAGAAACAGACAGGTGGAGAGACAGCCAGGTGGAGAGACAGACAGGTGAGGAGGCAAAGACAGGTGGAGACAGAAGGGTGAGGAGACAGATAGATGGAGAGACAGACAGGTGAGGAGCCACAGACAAGTGGAGCCAGAGACAGGTGGAGAAACAGACAGGTGAGGAGACAGAGACAGGTGAGGAGACAGAGACAGGTGGAGAGACAGACAGGTGGAGAGACAGAGACAGGTGGAGAAACAGACAGGTGGCGAGACAGAGACAGGTGGAGAGACAGACAGGTGGAGACACAGACGGGTGAGGAGGCAGACAGGTGAAGAGACAGACAGGTCGAGACACAGACAGGTGAGGAGGCACAGACAGGTGGAGAGACAGACAGGTGGAGAGACAGCCAGGTGGAGACACAGACAGGTGAGGAGGCAGAGACAGGTGAAGAGGCAGACAGGTGGAGAGACAGACAGGTGAGGATGCAGAGACAGGTGGAGAGACAGACAGGTGGAGAGACAGACAGGTGGAGACACAGACAGGTGGAGACAGAGAGGTGAGGAGGCAAACAGGTGAAGAGACAGACAGGTGAAGAGACAGACAAGTGGAGACACAGAGAGGTGGAGAGACAGACAGTGATGGTGTCTCACCATGAATGATCGAACCACGACGTCGGGCATCTGGGGCAGCTGGTAGTGCAGCAGGGCGGTGGTGGCGTGGTCTGTTACCTAGCAACAACACAACCAATCAGAGTTTTGCACACTGAGCTCAGGTGTGAAGGAGCTCAGGTAAGGACAGGTGAGTCTTACCTTCTGGAACACCTGGTACTGAGACTTGGTCCAGATGTCCAGCTGATGAGGACAGACAGGTTAGAGAGGGGACAGAAAAACAGACAGGTTAGAGTTGAGAGAGTCAGACAGGTATCAGGGGTCACCTGTCAGGTGAGTTTGACCTCCTACCTTTCCGTCCTCGTTGTAAATATTCTCGTTGTATCCTCGAACAACCGTCCTGTCAATGAACAACGAACGCATCACAACGATTGCCTTCAACACCTTCCCCAGGGTCACCTGAGAGGGATGTATGTCAGAGAGACACCTGTTACCTGGTCTGAATACACCTATTACCTGGTCTGATCACACACACCTGTTACCTGGTCTGAACACATACACCTGTTACCTGGTCTGAATACACCTGTTACCTGGTCTGATCACACACACCTGTTACCTGGTCTGAATACACCTGTTATCTGGTCTGATCACACACACCTGTTACCTGGTCTGAACACATACACCTGTTACCTGGTCTGAACACATACACCTGTTACCTGGTCTGATCACACACACCTGTTACCTGGTCTGAACACATACACCTGTTACCTGGTCTGAATACACCTGTTACCTGGTCTGAACACATACACCTGTTACCTGGTCTGATCACACACACCTGTTACCTGGTCTGAATACACACACCTGTTACCTGGTCTGAACACACCTGTTACCTGGTCTGAACACACACCTGTTACCTGGTCTGAACACACCTGTACAGTGTGTGTTGTCATGTGTTTTATTACCAGCAGCACAGCCGACGTCCCGTTGGGTCTGAACAGCTCGATGGTCATATCAGGAAACATCCGGCCGATCCGAGAGATAACATCATCCACATACCTGTCCACAGAGAAACAGGATGTGATGTCACAGAGGTGATGTCATGGGGGGTCATCAGGTGAGTAAACCATCGGTGGAACAGTGACGATTCAGTGCGTCGGGGCGGTGAAGATGTTTCAGCGGTATGTAGTAAAACTTTAACTTCACCTGTACGTCACAAACATTTCAGTAGGAATCTGTGATTCTTTAATATTTGTTCGTACTAACCGAACGTCGTAGACCAGCCTCAGACCGTACAATGATGGGCCAGCTCTCTCAGAAAATGTTAAGACACTTTTTTACTAAATGGAAAAACATATTCAAACTGAACTTATTTAAACAGACTGTAATATTTAAAAGTATTTATTTACTAATTTACTGATGTTTGAACCCATGTCATCATTACTGTGACATTAAAATATTCAAATATAAAGAGTGAGTTTTCCAGTCGGAGCTGACTTCTTCCACTGAACTATAATGATGGTACTGCACTGCTAGGGTCCTAAGGACAGAGGGGTGTCATATGCTGTAAAGCCCTGTGAGGCTAATTGTGATTTGTGATATTATAAATAAAATTGATTGATTGATTGATTGTAGTCACTGTAGTTACTATAGTAGTTACTGTAGTAACTGTAGTAACTGTAGTTACTGTAGTACTCACTGAGGGGGAGCTGTAGTTACTGTAGTTCCTGTAGTACTCACTGAGGAGGAGCTGTAGTTACTGAAGTTACTGTAGTACTCACTGAGGGGGGGCTGTAGTTACTGTAGTTCCTGTAGTACTCACTGAGGGGGAGCTGTAGTTACTATAGTACTCACTGAGGAGAAGCTGTAGTTACTGTAGTTCCTGTAGTACTCACTGAGGGGGAGCTGTAGTTACTGTAGTACTCACTGAGGAGGTGCTGTAGTTACTGTAGTTACTGTAGTACTCACTGAGAAGGAGCTGTAGTTACTGTGGTTACTGTAGTACTCACTGAGGAGGAAGTACCAGAGTACTGGGTTGGACTTTGGGTCGTCTCTTGGCTGAAGCTCCCATCTGATTGGCCGATCGTTTGAGTGACTGTTGATTTAACAAACTAGAAGCCAAACCGGCATGGTACTGCAACTACACACAGATACACACACAGATTCACAATCATCGTCATGGTAACAACACATAAGCTAAATTCACACATTGTAAAGTTATTTGTTAACGAACCGGAGATCATCTTCCAGACAGGAAGTGACATCATACTCTGTCACAATAACACCAAACTGTGACTTTCCTCAGAAAAAAATTTATACACATTCATCAGGTTAATCAATCAATCAATCAATCAATTTTATTTATAAAGCCCAATAATACAAATCACAGTTTGCCTCACAGGGCTTTACAGCATACGACATCCCTCTGTCCTTATGACCCTCACAGCTGATCAGGAAAAACATTAACATTAACGTAAGCCTTACTAACGTAATCGTTGTGATGTCATCAGAACAACTGACTCACGTTAACATTAACATTGACGTCACGTCATCAGAACGAATGAATCATGTTAACGTTTTTTTAAACGTGATGAAAACTTAACGTTAACGTCACATCATCAGAATTAATGAACCATGTAAGTGTTATTTTTAACATGATGAAAACTTAACATTAATATTGTCACATCATCAGAACGAATGAACCATGTTAACGTTATCTCTCTCTTTTTTTTAAGATATTTTTCCGGGCATTTTAGCCTTTAATTGACAGGACAGGTGAGTGTAAAAGGGGGAGAGAAAGAGAGAGAGAGGGAGTGACATGCAGCAAAGGGCCACGGGCTGGATTCGAACCCGGGCCGCTGCGGCAACAGCCTTGTACATGGGGCGTCTGCTCTATCCATTAACCCACCAACGCCCCAACGTAAACGTGATGAAAACTTATCGTTAATGTTGCCACATCATCAGAATGAATGATCCATGTTAGCGTTATCTTTAACATGATGAAAACTTAACGTTAACATTGTCACGTCATCAGAATGACTGATCCATGTTAGCATTATCTTTAACATGATGAAAAATTAATGTTAACGTTGTCACGTCATCAGCACAAATGAATCACAGCTGGAGACCAGACGATCGATCAGGATCAATAACAGGTCGATAAACACTGATTAGTGTATTTCCTGTGTCTGACACTGATGATGTCTGGCTCCTCCCACAGACACCTGTACCTAAGCATCACCTGTAAGGAGCTAACGTGTTAGCCTGTTAGCATGCTCACCTTGTTAGACCACTTGTAGGCCTGCAGCAGCTGAGAGTATAGAGGGGTTTTATCCTGGACCGGATCCAGACTGAGCAGACCGCTGTTATGGAGGGGATGAGACTCTGAGGGACGTCCCACCAGACCGCTGAGACGCTCCAACTCACTGAGACACAGAGACAGAGACAGAGATAGAGACAGACACACAGACAGTGAGACAAGTTATTTATCAGAGCTGTGATGTGAATCAGTCACACAGCTGACAAACAGCAACACTCCCACTTCTTGTTTTTACCCAAGGAAACTGTAACAGAGGTATCTGTTTCTATATCTATAGTTATAGATATAGAAACAGATACATACAAACATACAACATATACATTTCATACATGACGTTTAACACATTTAACATTAAGGTCTATATAATTTAAAATCAGTAAATATTTGACTATAATCTGCAGCTGCTGCTGTGTGTCCTTAAATAGAGTAAAATCTGACTGGGCTTTGGTGTGACTGTGACTCTGAGTTTAAATCATTATAATTAAAACCACTTCATATCAGATTGTAGTCTGCAGCCGCGGTGCAGTTATACTGACTAAAACCTGAATGAGGTTTGGTGTGTGGGACTCACTTGAGGTCTCTGTTCACCGCCTGCAGGTTGTCCTGGAACTCGGCTATAAACTGCTTCTCCCGGCCCTCCAGGGTCTCCCGGTTCTTCATGCCGTCCTTCAGGGACTCGAATACTCGGCTCACGCTGGAGCGGAGCGCCTGGATGCCGCTGATGGCGTGAGAGAAGGCGTCCAGATTCACCCCGACATTCACCACGTCCGCCATCTTTGCTGCTTCTCCTCTGTCTGCTGCTGGCGCTCAGTGATGACGTCACGGAGCCGTTTTTTTTTCACAATGTTTTATTTGCAAATATGAGGTTTAACAAACAAATGACAGAAAATCATTGAACACTGAACAGACCAGGGGTACTAGAGTTCATTGCCAGACCTTTCAAAACTCAAATGCACAGTCTTTAACAGGTTGAGTCTTTGCAGCTTTGTTGTTGTTAACACATTCAAGTGTGGTGCCATACTGCTGGAGTTCAACAATGAAACGACGAAAACAGGGTTTAGAGCCAGACCATTTTGATTTGTGTATATGAAACTTTCCAAGAATAATTAGAAGTTGTATTATGTAGGCAGTGTTGTTCTCCATCCTACTGGAAATAAAATATAGCATCACATCAAACACAGTAAGATTCACAGTAGTGTTCATTTTCTCATTTACAAAGTCTTGCATATCATTCCAAAACTTCTTTGAATGGTGACAATGATAAAACAGATGAAATATTGTTTCTTTGTCCACATTACAGAAAGTACAAGAATAGTCTATGTTTAACTTAAATCTCTCCAAGACCTCCTTAGCGGGATAAATTCGGTGTAACACTTTGTAAGATACTTCTTTCACTTTATTACTACTGCAATATTTATTTAAAACACTACAGGCTTTTTTCCACTGTAAACTGCTCATGATAGACAACCAGAAGAATTTCGCTGCAGGGGCTACAGTGTAGTTCAATGCGTTTCTAATGTGTCTGTTACTGCAAGGTTTATCTTGAATATTGATACCTCCAACAAAAATCTGCCTAGAACTAAATGAGTTGGTTTCTGTGAGGTTACAGTTCTTTAAAAATAGAAGTGAACCGGCAGGAATTGCATTGAAGATAACAGCGTATTCTTTAGGTGTGATTGTTATCTTGAATTTCTGAATAAATTCTGAATCTGACACTAACACACCATTCTTATTTAATAATTGGCATACAAGCAAAATTCCATTGTCATACCATGAGCGATAAAACAGGGATTTTCTTTTGTGTAGAATATCCTTGTTATTCCAAACATAGTACAGATGAGGACTGAAGGTGTGCTTATAAACTAATAACCACACTAAGAGAGCTTGCTTGTGAAAATTAGCTAAACTAACTGTGATTTTATCAATGGAGAAATTGCATTTTAATAAAAAATCAATGCCACCAATCGAATTAAATAAATATGATGGGAAAGCATACCATATACTGTCGGGATTCTTTAGGAATTCAATAAGCCATTTAACTTTAAATGTATTATTTAATAAACTCAAGTCCAAGTCCTCAAGACCACCTTGTTCCCTACTACCTTTGATTGTTTCTTTTTTGAGATAATGGGTTTTTTTCCTCTAAATGTAGTCATACAGCATCTTATTCAGTTGTTTAATAACATTTGTTGGGACATTAAGTGATAATGATACATAGACAGATCTAGATATACCTTCTGTTTTTGATAGCAAGACCCTTATAAGGATATATCTCTCATTAACCATGAGTTCAATTTTGACTTTTGTTTTTTCAATAATGGGATCAAAATTGACTTTACTTCAGTGTTCCGCATCATTGCAGATAACAACCCCAAGGTAGGTTACCTTTTCTTTAATTGGAATCCCATGATAGCTTGACAAATTACAACTTCTAATTGGAAATAAGACAGATTTATCCAAGTTCATCTTTAAACCAGAAACATTCATTCCAGTCATTACCAGGATATTTGTTTTGTCTAAGGGATTTAATACATTCACTAATTTCAGCCAATGATATCTCCTCTTCACATGAGACTCTAAGATCATTATTTATTTTTCTTGAATCTGCTGAAATATTGTCTAAAAATGGTTCAATATGGGAGGGTGTAAAGGTTGAAGAATATAAATCTTGATAAAATTGAGCTACATGTTAAGAGATTATTTTAGGATCATCAGAGATTGTGCCATTGATAATAAATTTACTGCTGCAAATTCTGCATTTCTTTTTTCTAAACTAAAAAAATATTTAGTATTTTTCTCACCTTGCTCAAGCCATTTGCATCCTGATCTAATAAAAGCACTTCTAGTTTTCTCTTCATAAATATTTTATAATTGGCTTTCTAACTTATTCAAATTCATCATCTCTTCATTAGTTAAATCATTACAGTTTTTTGTTTGCAGATTCAAAATATCTCTGATAGTCTCAATTTCTTTCTGTTTTTTTCTAATTTGCTATGAATTTACATTTTTTTTAAGTGCAGCTCTTTGAATATCATATTTCAATAGTTCCCAAAAGTATCTCATGGAGTATCTTTTAAATCCACATTTTAGACTAAAAGAAAAACAATAGATGTAAAAAAAAAAAAAAAAAAAAAAAGTAATTAAAAAAAAGAACATCTGTAAAATAAATAGATAAATAATGAATGAATAATTAAATAACGCTGAAGTAAAAAAAAAAGATCTGAAAAAGACGTGTTGTTTTGAATTATGTACAACAGATATAACTTATATACAGTAATAATATTAAGTCACTTATTAAACAACATATCTGAAACTCTGTAATAATGTTGAATTAATTTAATAGTAATTTAAGGGAAAAGACTCAGACAGGTGTTGGTAAAACTTTTTTTAAGAATAAAAACAAGATTATTTGGACCACATGTCATCATTAGACCCGCCCATCATCATTAGACCCACCCATCATCATTAGACCCGCCCATGTCATTATTAGACCCACCCATCATCATTAGACCCGCCCATCATCATTAGACCCACCCATCATCATTAGACCCGCCCATGTCATTATTAGACCCACCCATCATCATTAGACCCGCCCATGTCATTATTAGACCCACCCATCATCATTAGACCCGCCCATCATCATTAGACCCACCCATCATCATTAGACCCGCCCATCATCATTAGACCCGCCCATCATCATTAGACCCACCCATCATCATTAGACCCGCCCATGTCATTATTAGACCCACCCATCATCATTAGACCCGCCCATCATCATTAGACCCACCCATCATCATTAGACCCGCCCATCATCATTAGACCCGCCCATCATCATTAGACCCGCCCATCATCATTAGACCCACCCATCATCATTAGACCCGCCCATCATCATTAGACCCACCCATCATCATTAGACCCGCCGATCATCATTAGACCCACCCATCATCATTAGACCCACCCATCATCATTAGACCCGCCCATCATCATTAGACCCGCCCATGTCATCATTAGACTGATGACAGGTTATTGAAGCTACTTTGTTTAATAAATCAAATATGAATCAAACTAAAGGAAGGTACAGTCATGGCCAAGTCAAATATGCCTTACCTGTTTGAATGATGTTTTTATATTTCATTTTAAGTTTTTCAAGTGTGTTTTTCCCCTGTGAGATTGAACCTACATGAACATCAGATTTTATTCAAAGCCACTTTTTCACCTGTAAGCTACGATTTTAATTAAGTGTGGATAAATGTTAAATTAATGCTCTCAAGTTTTGATCTCAGTTCAGAGTGAGATTTTTGCTGGGTGGCAAAGGGGGGGGGGGCATCTTGGTTATTATAGTTTTTAAAGGACTTAAATTTCAAATAAGTCATCAACCATCTATATGTGCTTAAAATAGCTGCTGAAATTTTACAAGGATTCTTTTTTGATATTTTTTGGGGGGGCATTTTGCCTTAAACTGACAGGACAGTTAAGCGTGAAAGGGGGAGAGAGACAGAGGGAGTGACATGCAGCAAGGTGCCACAGGCCGGAGTCGAACCCAGGCCGCCTGGCAAAACCAACCTATATATGGGACGCTTGCTCTATCCACTGAGCCACCAGCATCCTGTCAAAGAGGATCCTGCTTGTTAAATTTCCCATGCTGCCTCTCTCTCCTTGGCAGCTTTAGTGCTGTTACTTTGTTTATGAAATATATGCTCATATTCACTGTAGGCATTCATGAGCACCTCCAATTCCACAGGTGTAAAATAAGTTGATCGCTTTTTCTCTCCGGTTGCCATGGTGACTTGAGGTATCGGGGCTCCATTGATGATGGCTTTTTATTGTGGTTGTGCATGTGCTTAACTCAAGACATAGTTGACTGAACGAATTCAAATCAGCTGTTCTGGAACCGGATACTCAGAGTTTCCCAGATCAGGGTAAGTCAAGTCAGAGTTCAGGATTAGACTCAGAGCTTGTTGAACCTCAGCTGTGTTTGTAATGTGTTTCAATAAAGCTGACATTGAAAAAACTCTGGTTGTGTATTTCTAACAACAAAATAAATGTATTGTTTCAAAAACTGAAATAAACAAAGAAACAAAAAGTTGATGATGTTTTTTTTTTATATAATTACGTTTATTTATTCTGAACCAAAACAACAAACAAACAACCAAAGAAACACAGATTTAATTTAATGTATTATTTATTATTTCCTGTGTGATGGAAGGGTCTCACCTGAGTCAGGAGGACTTCATATAGACAGAGACACAGAGAGGTTTACTGACAGATGGAGGAGGAGGAGCGGGGGGGGGGGGGGGGGGGGGAGGAGGAGCACAGGGGGAGGGAGGAAGAGCAGCAGGAGGAGATTAGGATGAAAAGATAGAAAAGAGTAGGAGGACTTAAAACAGAGAAGAAACACAGAGGAGGAGAACAGACGAAGAAGACAGGACAGAGGGACAGACAGAGCAGGACAGAGAGGAAGAGGAGGAAGAAGAAGAAGAAGAAGAAGAGGTTCAGTGTTTTATTGTCTGTTTAATCAGCTTATCAAGAATCAACCTGAAGACACTAAGTACAGAGAGACAGAGACACACAGAGAGACAGGTGAGTAACTCACTGAGAGACAGACAGGTGGATGTGGTTGAGTCTGATTTAAATGTTGACCTCGCATCAGTCTTTGTTTGATGGTTCATCAGTTCCAGTGTTTATTATTAATGTTATTATTATTATTGTTGTTTGTTGTTTGTTGCTGCTGATTACTGATGTTCATATGTAACTGATGTTAAACGTGTTACATGTCGGGGTGGTTTGTCTTCTTCTTCTGTGGTGTGAGACAGGACAGACTGTGCAGTGTTTCCTGTGTGTGACTCTGCAGAGAGAAGAAGAAATGTTTTAATATCAGAGTCCAAGTCTCTGAGTCTCAGTTTAATCATCTTCTTCAGACACAAACAAACAAACAAACAAACACAGGGACGGACACACTGAGGGACAGAGACACAATGAGGGACAGAGACACAATGAGGGACAGAGACAATGAGGGACAGACACACTGAGGGACAGAGACAAAATGAGGGACAGAGACACAATGAGGGACAGAGACAATGAGGGACAGACACACTGAGGGACAGACACACTGAGGGACACACACAATGAGGGACAGACACAATGAGGGACAGAGACACAATGAGGGACGGACACAGAGACACACAGACACACAGAGACACAGAGACACACTGAGGGACAGAGACACAATGAAGGACAGACACACTGAGGGACAGAGACACAATGATGTACAGAGACACAATGAGGGACGGACACAGAGACACACAGAGACACACTGAGGGACAGACACAGAGACACACTGAGACACACTGAGGGACAGACATAGAGACACAAAGAGAGAGACAAAGAGACACACTGAGGGACGGACACAGAGACACACAGAGACCCACGGAGACACATGGAGACACAGAGACACACGGAGACACACAGACACACAGACACACAGAGACACAGAGACACACAGAGACACACTAAGGGACGGACACAGAGGCACACAGAGACACACAGAGACACAGAGACACAAAGAGAGAGACAAAGAGACACACTGAGGGACGGACACAGAGACACACAGAGACCCACGGAGACACACAGACACACAGACACACAGAGACACAGAGACACACAGAGACACACTGAGACACAGAGACACAGAGACAGAGAGAGACACACAGAGACAGAGACACAGAGACACACAGAGACACACAGAGACACACAGAGACACAGAGACACACAGAGACACAGAGACACAGACACACAGAGACACAGAGACGCAGAGACACACAGAGACAGAGAGACAGAGAGACACAGAGACACACAGACACACAGAGAGAGAGACACAGAGACACACAGAGACACACAGAGACACAGAGACACACAGAGACACACACACACAGAGACACACAGAGACACAGAGACACACAGAGACACAGAGACACACAGAGACACACACACACAGAGACACAGAGACACACAGACACACACAGAGACACACAGAGACACAGAGACACGCAGAGACACACAGAGACACAGAGACACACAGAGACACACAGAGACACAGAGACACACAGAGACAAAGAGACACGCAGAGACACACAGAGACACACAGAGACACAGAGACACACAGAGACACACAGAGACACAGAGACACACAGAGACAGAGACACACAGAAACACACAGATACACACAGACACAGAGACACACAGAGACACTCAGAGACACACAGACACAGAGACACACAGAGACACACAGAGACACACAGAGACACACAGACACAGAGACACACAGAGACACACGGAGACAGAGACACACAGAGACACACAGAAACACACAGATACACACAGAGACACACAGACACACTGAGGGACAGACACAGACAGACGACGAGGTCTCATTTTCATATCTGACTTCATTTCTCTGAAGGACAGAACAGAACCTTCTACCTGTACATATAAAGACAACGTCAGGGGGGTTAGTGAAAACTGAGTATGTTACAGTAACCCCGAGGTGAGGGAAACTCTGAGTGCGTTGACCCCGAGGTGAGGGAAACTCTGAGTGCATTGACCCCCAGGTGAGGGAAACTCTGAGTGCGTTGACCCCCAGGTGAGGGAAACTCTGAGTGCGTTGACCCCGAGGTGAGGGAAACTCTGAGTGCGTTGACCCCCAGGTGAGGGAAACTCTGGGTGCGTTGACCCCCAGGTGAGGGAAACTCTGAGTGCATTGACCCCCAGGTGAGGGAAACTCTGAGTGTGTTGACCCCCAGGTGAGGGAAACTCTGGGTGCGTTGACCCCCAGGTGAGGGAACCTCTGAGTGCGTTTACCCAGAGGTGAGGGAAACTCTGAGTGCGTTGACCCACAGGTGAGGGAAACTCTGGGTGCGTTGACCCCGAGGTGAGGGAAACTCTGAGTGCGTTGACCCCGAGGTGAGGGAAACTCTGAGTGCGTTGACCCCGAGGTGAGGGAAACTCTGGGTGCGTTGACCCCCAGGTGAGGGAAACTCTGAGTGTGTTGACCCCGAGGTGAGGGAAACTCTGGGTGCGTTGACCCCGAGGTGAGGGAAACTCTGAGTGCGTTGACCCCCAGGTGAGGGAAACTCTGGGTGCATTGACCCCCAGGTGAGGGAAACTCTGAGTGCGTTGACCCCCAGGTGAGGGAAACTCTGAGTGCGTTGACCCCGAGGTGAGAGAAACTCTGAGTGCGTTGACCCCGAGGTGAGGGAAACTCTGAGTGCGTTGACCCCCAGGTGAGGGAAACTCTGGGTGCATTGACCCCCAGGTGAGGGAAACTCTGAGTGCGTTGACCCCCAGGTGAGGGAAACTCTGAGTGCGTTGACCCCGAGGTGAGGGAAACTCTGAGTGCGTTGACCCCCAGGTGAGGGAAACTCTGGGTGCGTTGACCCCCAGGTGAGGGAAACTCTGAGTGCATTGACCCCCAGGTGAGGGAAACTCTGAGTGTGTTGACCCCCAGGTGAGGGAAACTCTGGGTGCGTTGACCCCCAGGTGAGGGAACCTCTGAGTGCGTTTACCCAGAGGTGAGGGAAACTCTGAGTGCGTTGACCCACAGGTGAGGGAAACTCTGGGTGCGTTGACCCCGAGGTGAGGGAAACTCTGAGTGCGTTGACCCCGAGGTGAGGGAAACTCTGAGTGCGTTGACCCCGAGGTGAGGGAAACTCTGGGTGCGTTGACCCCCAGGTGAGGGAAACTCTGAGTGTGTTGACCCCGAGGTGAGGGAAACTCTGGGTGCGTTGACCCCGAGGTGAGGGAAACTCTGAGTGCGTTGACCCCCAGGTGAGGGAAACTCTGAGTGCATTGACCCCGAGGTGAGGGAAACTCTGGGTGCGTTGACCCCGAGGTGAGGGAAACTCTGGGTGCGTTGACCCAGAGGTGAGGGAAACTCTGGGTGCGTTGACCCACAGGTCAGGGAAACTCTGAGTGCGTTGACCCCCAGGTGAGGGAAACTCTGGGTGCGTTGACCCCGAGGTGAGGGAAACTCTGAGTGCGTTGACCCACAGGTGAGGGAAACTCTGAGTACGTTAACCCCCAGGTGAGGGAAACTCTGGGTGCGTTGACCCCGAGGTGAGGGAAACTCTGAGTGCGTTGACCCACAGGTGAGGGAAACTCTGAGTGCGTTGATCCCCAGGTGAGGGAAACTCTGAGTGCGTTGACCCCCGAAGTGAGGGAAACTCTGAGTGCGTTGATCCCCAGCTGAGGGAAACTCTGGGTGCGTTGACCCCGAGGTGAGGGAAACTCTGGGTGCGTTGACCCCCAGGTGAGGGAAACTCTGGGTGCGTTGACCTCGAGGTGAGGGAAACTCTGAGTGCGTTGATCCCCAGGTGAGGGAAACTCTGGTTGCGTTGACCCCCAGGTGAGGGAAACTCTGAGTGCGTTGACCCAGAGGTGAGGGAAACTCTGAGTGCGTTGACCCCGAGGTGAGGGAAACTCTGACTGCATTGACTCCCAGGTGAGGGAAACTCTGACTGCATTGACTCCGAGGTGAGGGAAACTCTGAGTGCGTTGACCCCCAGGTGAGGGAAACTCTGACTGCATTGACTCCGAGGTGAGGGAAACTCTGACTGCATTGACCCCGAGGTGAGGGAAACTCTGAGTGCGTTGACCCCCAGGTGAGGGAAACTCTGAGTGCGTTGACCCCGAGGTGAGGGAAACTCTGAGTGCGTTGACTCCGAGGTGAGGGAAACTCTGGGTGCGTTGACCCCGAGGTGAGGGAAACTCTGAGTGCGTTGACCCCGAGGTGAGGGAAACTCTGAGTGCATTGACTCCGAGGTGAGGGAAACTCTGAGTGCGTTGACCCCGAGGTGAGGGAACCTCTGAGTGCGTTGACCCAGAGGTGAGGGAAACTCTGAGTGCATTGACTCCGAGGTGAGGGAAACTCTGAGTGTGTTGACCCAGAGGTGAGGGAAACTCTGGGTGCCCCGAGGTGAGGGAAACTCTGAGTGCGTTGACCCCGAGGTGAGGGAACCTCTGAGTGCGTTGACCCAGAGGTGAGGGAAACTCTGAGTGCATTGACCCCGAGGTGAGGGAAACTCTGAGTGCGTTGACCCCGAGGTGAGGGAACCTCTGAGTGCGTTGACCCCCAGGTGAGGGAAACTCTGAGTGCGTTGACCCCCGAGGTGAGGGAAACTCTGACTGCGTTGACCCCGAGGTGAGGGAAACTCTGAGTGCGTTGACCCCCAAGTGAGAGAAACTCTGGGTGCGTTGACCCCCAGGTGAGGGAAACTCTGAGTGTGTTGACCCACAGGTGAGGGAAACTCTGGGTGCGTTGACCCCCGAGGTGAGGGAAACTCTGAGTGCGTTGACCCCCGAAGTGAGGGAAACTCTGAGTGCGTTGATCCCCAGCTGAGGGAAACTCTGGGTGCGTTGACCCCGAGGTGAGGGAAACTCTGGGTGCGTTGACCCCCAGGTGAGGGAAACTCTGGGTGCGTTGACCTCGAGGTGAGGGAAACTCTGAGTGCGTTGACCCCGAGGTGAGGAAAACTCTGAGTGCGTTGATCCCGAGGTGAGGGAATCTCTGGGTGCGTTGACCCCCAGGTGAGGGAAACTCTGGGTGCGTTGACCTCGAGGTGAGGGAAACTCTGAGTGCGTTGACCCCCAGGTGAGAGAAACTCTGGGTGCATTGACCCCCAGGTGAGGGAAACTCTGAGTGTGTTGACCCACAGGTGAGGGAAACTCTGACTGCGTTGACCCCCAGGTGAGGGAAACTCTGGGTGCGTTGACCCCCAGGTGAGGGAAACTCTGAGTGCGTTGACCCCCGAGGTGAGGGAAACTCTGAGTGCGTTGACCCCGAGGTGAGGGAAACTCTGGGTGCGTTGACCCCGAGGTGAGGGAAACTCTGGGTGCGTTGACCCCGAGGTGAGGGAAACTCTGGGTGCGTTGACCTCGAGGTGAGGGAAACTCTGAGTGCGTTGACCCCCAGGTGAGGGAAACTCTGAGTGCGTTGATCCCGAGGTGAGGGAAACTCTGAGTGCGTTGACCCCCAGGTGAGGGAAACTCTGAGTGCGTTGATCCCGAGGTGAGGGAAACTCTGAGTGCGTTGATCCCGAGGTGAGGGAAACTCTTGGTGCGTTGACCCCGAGGCGAGGGAAACTCTGAGTGCGTTGACCCCCAGGTGAGGGAAACTCTGAGTGCGTTGATCCCGAGGTGAGGGAAACTCTGAGTGCGTTGACCCCCAGGTGAGGGAAACTCTGAGTGCGTTGACCCCCGAGGTGAGGGAAACTCTGAGTGCGTTGACCCCCAGCTGAGGGAAACTCTGGGTGCGTTGACCTCGAGGTGAGGGAAACTCTGGGTGCCTTGACCCCCAGGTGAGGGAAACTCTGACTGCATTGACCCCCAGCTGAGGGAAACTCTGAGTGCGTTGACCCCCAGCTGAGGGAAACTCTGGGTGCGTTGACCTCGAGGTGAGGGAAACTCTGGGTGCGTTGACCCCCAGGTGAGGGAAACTCTGACTGCATTGACCCCCAGGTGAGGGAAACTCTGACTGCGTTGACCCCGAGGTGAGAGAAACTCTGAGTGCGTTGACCCCCAGGTGAGGGAAACTCTGGGTGCATTGACCCCGAGGTGAGGGAAACTCTGAGTGCGTTGACCCCCGAAGTGAGGGAAACTCTGAGTGCGTTGACCCCCAGGTGAGGGAAACTCTGAGTGCGTTGACCCCCGAGGTGAGGGAAACTCTGAGTGCGTTGACCCCCACGTGAGGGAAACTCTGGGTGCGTTGACCCTGAGGTGAGGGAAACTCTGAGTGCGTTGACCCACAGGTGAGGGAAACTCTGGGTGCGTTGACCCCCAGGTGAGGGAAACTCTGGGTGCGTTGACCCTGAGGTGAGGGAAACTCTGAGTGCGTTGACCCCGAGGTGAGGGAACCTCTGAGTGCGTTGACCCAGAGGTGAGGGAAACTCTGAGTGCATTGACTCCGAGGTGAGGGAAACTCTGAGTGTGTTGACCGAGAGGTGAGGGAAACTCTGGGTGCCCCGAGGTGAGGGAAACTCTGAGTGCGTTGACCCCGAGGTGAGGGAACCTCTGAGTGCGTTGACCCAGAGGTGAGGGAAACTCTGAGTGCATTGACCCCGAGGTGAGGGAAACTCTGAGTGCGTTGACCCCGAGGTGAGGGAACCTCTGAGTGCGTTGACCCCCAGGTGAGGGAAACTCTGAGTGCGTTGACCCCCGAGGTGAGGGAAACTCTGACTGCGTTGACCCCGAGGTGAGGGAAACTCTGAGTGCGTTGACCCCCAAGTGAGAGAAACTCTGGGTGCGTTGACCCCCAGGTGAGGGAAACTCTGAGTGTGTTGACCCACAGGTGAGGGAAACTCTGGGTGCGTTGACCCCCAGGTGAGGGAAACTCTGAGTGTGTTGACCCACAGGTGAGGGAAACTCTGACTGCGTTGACCCCCAGGTGAGGGAAACTCTGGGTGCGTTGACCCCCAGGTGAGGGAAACTCTGAGTGCGTTGACCCCCGAGGTGAGGGAAACTCTGAGTGCGTTGACCCCGAGGTGAGGGAAACTCTGGGTGCGTTGACCCCGAGGTGAGGGAAACTCTGGGTGCGTTGACCCCGAGGTGAGGGAAACTCTGGGTGCGTTGACCTCGAGGTGAGGGAAACTCTGAGTGCGTTGACCCCCAGGTGAGGGAAACTCTGAGTGCGTTGATCCCGAGGTGAGGGAAACTCTGAGTGCGTTGACCCCCAGGTGAGGGAAACTCTGAGTGCGTTGATCCCGAGGTGAGGGAAACTCTGAGTGCGTTGATCCCGAGGTGAGGGAAACTCTTGGTGCGTTGACCCCGAGGCGAGGGAAACTCTGAGTGCGTTGACCCCCAGGTGAGGGAAACTCTGAGTGCGTTGATCCCGAGGTGAGGGAAACTCTGAGTGCGTTGACCCCCACGTGAGGGAAACTCTGGGTGCGTTGACCCTGAGGTGAGGGAAACTCTGAGTGCGTTGACCCACAGGTGAGGGAAACTCTGGGTGCGTTGACCCCCGAGGTGAGGGAAACTCTGAGTGCGTTGACCCCCAGCTGAGGGAAACTCTGGGTGCGTTGACCTCGAGGTGAGGGAAACTCTGGGTGCCTTGACCCCCAGGTGAGGGAAACTCTGACTGCATTGACCCCCAGCTGAGGGAAACTCTGAGTGCGTTGACCCCCAGCTGAGGGAAACTCTGGGTGCGTTGACCTCGAGGTGAGGGAAACTCTGGGTGCGTTGACCCCCAGGTGAGGGAAACTCTGACTGCATTGACCCCCAGGTGAGGGAAACTCTGACTGCGTTGACCCCGAGGTGAGAGAAACTCTGAGTGCGTTGACCCCCAGGTGAGGGAAACTCTGGGTGCATTGACCCCGAGGTGAGGGAAACTCTGAGTGCGTTGACCCCCGAGGTGAGGGAAACTCTGAGTGCGTTGACCCCCAGGTGAGGGAAACTCTGAGTGCGTTGACCCCCGAGGTGAGGGAAACTCTGAGTGCGTTGACCCCCACGTGAGGGAAACTCTGGGTGCGTTGACCCTGAGGTGAGGGAAACTCTGAGTGCGTTGACCCACAGGTGAGGGAAACTCTGGGTGCGTTGACCCCCAGGTGAGGGAAACTCTGGGTGCGTTGACCCTGAGGTGAGGGAAACTCTGAGTGCGTTGACCCCGAGGTGAGGGAACCTCTGAGTGCGTTGACCCAGAGGTGAGGGAAACTCTGAGTGCATTGACTCCGAGGTGAGGGAAACTCTGAGTGTGTTGACCCAGAGGTGAGGGAAACTCTGGGTGCCCCGAGGTGAGGGAAACTCTGAGTGCGTTGACCCCGAGGTGAGGGAACCTCTGAGTGCGTTGACCCAGAGGTGAGGGAAACTCTGAGTGCATTGACCCCGAGGTGAGGGAAACTCTGAGTGCGTTGACCCCGAGGTGAGGGAACCTCTGAGTGCGTTGACCCCCAGGTGAGGGAAACTCTGAGTGCGTTGACCCCCGAGGTGAGGGAAACTCTGACTGCGTTGACCCCGAGGTGAGGGAAACTCTGAGTGCGTTGACCCCCAAGTGAGAGAAACTCTGGGTGCGTTGACCCCCAGGTGAGGGAAACTCTGAGTGTGTTGACCCACAGGTGAGGGAAACTCTGGGTGCGTTGACCCCCAGGTGAGGGAAACTCTGAGTGCGTTGATCCCGAGGTGAGGGAATCTCTGGGTGCGTTGACCCCCAGGTGAGGGAAACTCTGGGTGCGTTGACCTCGAGGTGAGGGAAACTCTGAGTGCGTTGACCCCCAGGTGAGAGAAACTCTGGGTGCATTGACCCCCAGGTGAGGGAAACTCTGAGTGTGTTGACCCACAGGTGAGGGAAACTCTGACTGCGTTGACCCCCAGGTGAGGGAAACTCTGGGTGCGTTGACCCCCAGGTGAGGGAAACTCTGAGTGCGTTGACCCCCGAGGTGAGGGAAACTCTGAGTGCGTTGACCCCCAGGTGAGGGAAACTCTGGGTGCGTTGACCCCGAGGTGAGGGAAACTCTGGGTGCGTTGACCCCGAGGTGAGGGAAACTCTGGGTGCGTTGACCTCGAGGTGAGGGAAACTCTGAGTGCGTTGACCCCCAGGTGAGGGAAACTCTGAGTGCGTTGATCCCGAGGTGAGGGAAACTCTGAGTGCGTTGACCCCCAGGTGAGGGAAACTCTGAGTGCGTTGATCCCGAGGTGAGGGAAACTCTGAGTGCGTTGATCCCGAGGTGAGGGAAACTCTTGGTGCGTTGACCCCGAGGCGAGGGAAACTCTGAGTGCGTTGACCCCCAGGTGAGGGAAACTCTGAGTGCGTTGATCCCGAGGTGAGGGAAACTCTGAGTGCGTTGACCCCCAGGTGAGGGAAACTCTGAGTGCGTTGACCCCCGAGGTGAGGGAAACTCTGAGTGCGTTGACCCCCAGCTGAGGGAAACTCTGGGTGCGTTGACCTCGAGGTGAGGGAAACTCTGGGTGCCTTGACCCCCAGGTGAGGGAAACTCTGACTGCATTGACCCCCAGCTGAGGGAAACTCTGAGTGCGTTGACCCCCAGCTGAGGGAAACTCTGGGTGCGTTGACCTCGAGGTGAGGGAAACTCTGGGTGCGTTGACCCCCAGGTGAGGGAAACTCTGACTGCATTGACCCCCAGGTGAGGGAAACTCTGACTGCGTTGACCCCGAGGTGAGAGAAACTCTGAGTGCGTTGACCCCCAGGTGAGGGAAACTCTGGGTGCATTGACCCCGAGGTGAGGGAAACTCTGAGTGCGTTGACCCCCGAGGTGAGGGAAACTCTGAGTGCGTTGACCCCCAGGTGAGGGAAACTCTGAGTGCGTTGACCCCCGAGGTGAGGGAAACTCTGAGTGCGTTGACCCCCACGTGAGGGAAACTCTGGGTGCGTTGACCCTGAGGTGAGGGAAACTCTGAGTGCGTTGACCCACAGGTGAGGGAAACTCTGGGTGCGTTGACCCCCAGGTGAGGGAAACTCTGGGTGCGTTGACCCTGAGGTGAGCAAAACTCTGGGTTTTCAATTCCAGACAGAGAGGTAAGTCAAACTCTGAGTCAATCACCATGGCAACTGTCTCTGTGAACCTAACCTGCTCGCTGGCAGGTTTTCTATAAGAAACCCTGAGTTCACCCTGTCTCCTCTGTACAGCCGAGCCGAGCTTTTTATATGATATTGATGATGGCGGATTGGTCATCGGGACGTTCGGGATGAATCCTGATGTGCCGGTCACCAAGTGGCCCGGTGAGACTAGTGAATGTCATGCTAGCTGCTAGGTGTCAGTGCTGCAGTGCGCATCCCTCCCTTGTTGTTTGTTTGCTGTGAGATGTTCAGAGAGAACGTCTTATGTTTTGATGCTTGAAGGAGGAGATAAGAGTGGCCTCCTCCTACAATACAAAAGAGGCTCTCATTTTTCTTGAAATCTGATTGGCTCAGCCGCAGCCATCAGTCATTACTCATGGCAGACCAGGCTAGTTTGACCGTTAGACAGAAACATGGATAAAGCCGGTAAAAAAAGAAAGGGTGGCGTGGAAAAAACTCGAATAAAAAACCTTAAATCTTTACAAGAAGAGGCAGCAAAGTGCTCCAAAATAACTGATCTGTTGGGCTGCGGCCTCGGTTGACGGGCTGAGGCTGCTGGTGTTGCTAAAGACGGAGATGGAGCTGGAGCTGACATTGCCATTACAGCAGGCGTATTAACGTTAGCTAACGTTCGTGAGTGTGTAATGAGCAAGTTTGGCTTTGGCAAATTGCATATTTCTTCTAGGTGTCCGTTTCAAGAGGCCAACTCGCCTCCTAGGTATTGTATTAGGTCATTATAATTTAAACCTGTACTAAAAGACAATATGTGCTTGCTTTTTAAGTCAAGTCAGAGTTCAGGATTAGACTCAGAGCTTGTTGAACCTGGAATACCCCTCGGCTGTGGTTCATCTGACAGTTGTTTGTGTTGTTGTGTTGCAGACGACGGTGGGCGGAGCATCTTTAGGACTGTTCCCACAGGACTGACTGAAATACATCACCTGGTAACCATGACGACAGAGAGCTAACCAGTTGGTATCCATGACGACCACCTGTTTGAAGAGGGTGGAGCAGAACTGAACGTGTGGATTAAAAATGTGGGCAGAGACTTTGAGATGTGACCTCCAGAGGAACTTCCTGTCCGTCTGACCATCAGTCTACCATGTCCCCTCTCCTCCCTCGTCTCCTCCCCCTCCTCCTCTTCCTCCTGCCGCCATTAACCCAGTGTCAGAACGTCGGTCAGTTTGATGTGTGTCGGTCTCTGCGTGGCTCAGAGGCGGGGCCAGGATGGGAGTTCTACGCCTGTCAGCCACCGCCCACCAATATGAAGGAAGTGATGCAGATCAGAGTCGACCCGCCTGGGATCACCTGTGGGAACCCACCTGAGAGGTTCTGCACACTGGTCAGTCCCCCCGAGAGACACTGTGTCTGTGAGACATGTGTCTGTGAGACATGTGTCTGTGAGACGTGTCTGTCCACTCTGTCTGTGAGACATGTGTCTGTGAGACATGTGTCTGTCCACTCTGTCTGTGAGACATGTGTCTGTGAGACATGTGTCTGTGAGACATGTGTCTGTCCACTCTGTCTGTGAGACATGTGAGACATGTGTCTGAGAGACGTGTCTGTCCACTCTGTCTGTGAGACATGTGTCTGTGAGACGTGTCTGTCCGCTCTGTCTGTGAGACATGTGTCTGTGAGACGTGTGTCTGTGAGAAGTGTCTGTCCACTCTGTCTGTGAGACGTGTCTGTGAGACGTGTCTGTCCACTCTGTCTGTGAGACGTGTCTGTGAGACGTGTCTGTCCACTCTGTCTGTGACACATGTGTCTGTGAGACGTGTGTCCACTCTGTCTGTGAGGTATGTGAGACATGTGTCTGTGAGACATGTCTGTCCACTCTGTCTGTGAGACATGTGTCTGTGAGACGTGTCTGTCCACTCTGTCTGTGAGACGTGTCTGTCCACTCTGTCTGTGAGACATGTGTCTGTGAGACGTGTCTGTCCACTCTGTCTGTGAGAAGTGTCTGTGAGACGTGTGTCTGTCCACTCTGTCTGTGAGACGTGTGTCTGTCCACTCTGTCTGTGAGACAAGTGTCTGTGAGACGTGTCTGTCCACTCTGTCTGTGAGAAGTGTCTGTGAGACGTGTTTGTCCACTCTATCTGTGAGACGTGTGTCTGTCCACTCTGTCTGTGAGACAGGTGTCTGTGAGACGTGTGTCTGTGAGATGTGTCTGTGAGACGTGTCTGTCCACTCTGTCTGTCAGACGTGTCAGTGAGACGTGTGTCTGTCCACTCTGTCTGTGAGACGTGTGTCTATCCACTCGGTCTGTGAGACATGTGTCTGTGAGACGTGTGTCTGTGAGACGTGTCTGTCCACTCTGTCTGTGAGACATGTGTCTGTCCACTCTGTCTGTGAGACATGTCTGTGAGACATGTGTCTCTCCACTCTGTCTGTGAGACATGTGTCTGTGAGACCTGTGTCTGTGAGACATGTGTTTAGTGTGTCTTTATGACGTGTGTCTTTATGAGACGTGTCTTTATGAGACGTGTCTCTGCAGTGTGTCTTTATAACACACGTGTCTCTGAGTGTCTTTATGAGACATGTCTCTGCAGTGTGTCTTTATGACACGTGTCTCTGAGTGTCTTTATGAGAAATGTCTCTGCAGTATGTCTTCATGACACGTGTCTTTGAGTGTGTCTTTATGTCACGTGTCTGTCCACTCTGTCTGTGAGACGTGTCTGTGAGACGTGTCTGTCCACTCTGTCTGTGAGACATGTGTCTGTGAGACATGTCTCTGTGAGACGTGTCTGTCCACTCTGACTGTGAGACGTGTCTGTGAGACGTGTCTGTCCACTCTGTCTGTGAGACATGTGTCTGTGAGACATGTCTGTCCACTCTGTCTGTGAGACATGTGTGTTTATGACACGTGTCTCTGAGTGTCTTTATGAGAAATGTCTCTGCAGTGTGTCTTTATGACACGTGTCTTTGAGTGTGTCTTTATGTCACGTGTCTGTCCACTCTGTCTGTGAGACGTGTCTGTGAGACGTGTCTGTCCACTCTGTCTGTGAGACATGTCTCTGTGAGATGTGTCTGTCCACTCTGACTGTGAGACATGTGTCTGTGAGATGTGTCTGTCCACTCTGTCTGTTAGACGTGTCTGTCCACTCTGTCTGTGAGACATGTGTCTGTGAGACATATCTGTCCACTCTGTCTGTGAGACGTGTCTGTGAGACATGTCTGTCCACTCTGTCTGTGAGACATGTGTCTGCGAGACATGTGTCTGTGAGACGTGTCTGTCAACTCTGACTGTGAGACATGTGTCTGTCCACTCTGTCTGTGAGACATGTGTCTGTGAGATGTGTGTCCACTCTGTCTGTGAGACATGTGAGATGTGTCTGTGAGACGTGTCTGTCCACTCTGTCTGTGAGACATGTGTCTGTGAGACGTGTGTCTGTGAGACGTGTCTGTCCACTCTGTCTGTGAGACATGTGTCTGTGAGACATGTCTGTCCACTCTGTCTGTGAGACATGTGTGTTTATGACACGTGTCTCTGAGTGTCTTTATGAGAAATGTCTCTGCAGTGTGTCTTTATGACACGTGTCTTTGAGTGTGTCTTTATGTCACGTGTCTGTCCACTCTGTCTGTGAGACGTGTCTGTGAGACGTGTCTGTCCACTCTGTCTGTGAGACATGTCTCTGTGAGACGTGTCTCTGTGAGATGTGTCTGTCCACTCTGACTGTGAGACATGTGTCTGTGAGATGTGTCTGTCCACTCTGTCTGTTAGACATGTCTGTCCACTCTGTCTGTGAGACATGTGTCTGTGAGACATATCTGTCCACTCTGTCTGTGAGACGTGTCTGTGAGACATGTCTGTCCACTCTGTCTGTGAGACATGTGTCTGAGAGACATGTGTCTGTGAGACGTGTCTGTCAACTCTGACTGTGAGACATGTGTCTGTCCACTCTGTCTGTGAGACATGTGTCTGTGAGATGTGTGTCCACTCTGTCTGTGAGACATGTGAGATGTGTCTGTGAGACGTGTCTGTCCACTCTGTCTGTGAGACATGTGTCTGTGAGACGTGTGTCTGTCCACTCTGTCTGTGAGACCTGTCTGTAAGACGTGTGTCTGTCCACTCTGTCTGTGAGACGTGTGTCTGTCCACTCTGTCTGTGAGACATGTGTCTGTGAGACGTGTGTCTGTGAGACGTGTGTCTGTCCACTCTGTCTGTGAGACATGTGTCTGTGAGACATGTGTCTGTGAGACGTGTGTCTGTCCACTCTGTCTGTGAGACATGTGTCTGTGAGACATGTGTCTGTGAGACGTGTGTCTGTGAGACGTGTCTGTCAACTCTGACAGTGAGACATGTGTCTGTCCACTCTCTCTGTGAGACATGTGTCTGTGAGATGTGTCTGTCCTCTCTGTCTGTGAGACATGTGTCTGTGAGACGTGTCTCTACAGTGTGTCTTTATGACATGTGTCTTTGAGTGTGTTTTTGTGTGTCTTTATGACGTGTCTTTGAGTGTGTTTTTGTGAGACGTGTCTTTATGAGACGTGTCTCTGCAGTGTATCTTTATGACACATGTGTCTCTGAGTGTGTCTTTATGAGACGTGTCTCTGAGTGTCTTTGTGAGACGTGTCTCTGCAGTGTGTCTTTATGTTACGTGTCTCTGCAGTGTGTCTTTATGACACGTGTCTCTGAGTGTCTTTATGACACATGTCTCTGTGGTGTGTCTTTATGACACGTGTCTCTGCAGTGTGTCTTTATGAGACGTGTCTCTGAGTGTCTTTATGACACCGGTCTCTGCAGCGTGTCTTCATGACACGTGTCTCTGCAGTGTGTCTTTATGACACGTCTCTTTGAGTGTGTCTTTATGAGACATGTCTGTGCAGTGTCTTTATGACACGTGTCTGTGCAGTTTGTCTTTATGACACGTGTCTTTGAGTGTGTCTTTATGTCACGTGTCTCTGAGTGTCTTTATGAGACTTGTCTGTGCAGTGTGTCTTTATGAGATGTGTCTCTGAGTGTCTTTATGACACGTGTCTCTGTAGTGTGTCTTTATGACACGTGTCTCTGCAGTGTGTCTTTATGAGACGTGTCTCTGAGTGTCTTTATTAGATGTGTCTCTGCAGTGTGTCTTTATGAGACGTGTCTCTGAGTGTCTTTATGACACGTGTCTCTGCAGTGTGTCTTCATGACACACATCTCTGTAGTGTGTCTTTATGACACGTGTCTCTGAGTGTGTCTTTGTGAGACGATGAGACATGTCTCTGAGTGTCTTTATGAGACGTGTCTCTGCAGTGTGTCTTTATGAGACATGTCTCTGAGTGTCTTTATGAGACATGTCTCTGAGTGTGTCTTTGTGAGATGATGAGACGTGTCTCTGAGTGTCTTTAAGAGACGTGTCTCTGCAGTGAGCTTTTATGAGACGTGTCTCTGAGTGTCTTTATGACGGGAACTGCCCATTGGTTCGACATCCCATTGTTCCAACCATATTAAAGCCATTGTTCCGAAGTCCGTTCCGAAATCATCATGATGCCCTGTGGTTAAGGTCTGGTTAGGTTTAGGCACAAAATCCACTTGGTTAGGGTCAGGAAAAGATCATGGTGTGGGTTAAAATGAAAAAGAAAGTGACAAACACATAAGCCGTGAGCCTGCTCCACCTCAAGCCGGTCGCGGCACACCATACGCCCGCCGCGAGGCGTTCAGCACCACGGACAGTCGGACTAATGGGATGTCGAACCAATGACATGGACCCCTTTATGACACGTGTCTCTGCAGTGTGTCTTTATGAGACGTGTCTCTGCAGTGTGTCTCTATGAGACGTGTCTCTGAGTGTGTCTTTATGACACGTGTCTCTGCAGTGTGTCTTTATGACACGTGTCTCTGAGTGTCTTTATGAGACGTGTCTCTGCAGTGTGTCTTTATGACACGTGTCTCTGAGTGTCTTTATGAGACGTGTCTCTGCAGTGTGTCTTTATGAGACATGTCTCTGCAGTGTGTCTCTATGAGGCGTGTCTTTGCAGTGTGTCTCTATGAGACGTGTCTTTGCAGTGTGTCTTTTTGAGATGTGTCTCTGCAGTGTGTCTCTATGAGACGTGTCTCTGCAGTGTGTCTCTATGAGACATGTCTTTGCAGTGTGTCTTTTTGAGATGTGTCTCTGCAGTGTGTCTCTATGAGGCGTGTCTTTGCAGTGTGTCTCTATGAGACATGTCTTTGCAGTGTGTCTTTTTGAGATGTGTCTCTGTAGTGTGTCTTTATGAGACGTGTCTTTGCAGTGTGTCTCTATGAGACGTGTCTCTGCAGTGTGTCTTTATGAGATGTGTCTCAGATTTTAAATGTCAGCTGCGTTTTTCTGTCCTTTAATAATCGGAGCAAACATCTCAGAGGTCAAAGAGTCCACCTGCAGCAGAGAAGAGACGGACATGTTCACATTATGAGACTGTCGTCCTCCTGAATTAGAAGTGTCCCATTAACAGTATGATAATGTCCTCTGTAAACAGAGACACTCCTGTCAATCATGTCCTGACCTCTTAGCATCCTCTGGTGTCCTCGCAGGGGGTCCTGAGGCGCAGCTTCACTGTCCTGCTGTCTGTCTAATTGTTCCTGAGGGACGCTGAAGACACGTCTGAATTATTGATATGTGACAAATCCATTCTTAATAATTGATCAGGTTCAAGTTCCCCCCAAAAAAACACACATCAGACACAAGTGAAGAGATGCTGATCGATCAGAAGACATGATCAATACACACATACATATATGGTCAATAATCAGACCTGAGGTCAGTCTGGTTCAGTGTGACAGTTGGCAGCTAAAAGGTTTAACCTCTGACACACTGATCAGATCAACACCAGGCTTAAAACAACACACACACACACACACACACACACTGTAACACAGACACACACACACACACACACACACACACACACACACTGTAACACAGACACACATACACACAAAATGTAAAACACACACACACAATGTAAAACACACACACACACAATGTAAAACACACACACACACATATAGGTCACAGCGAAACGAAACTTATGTTCTTTATTAAATCCAGATTGTTACCTTCAGATCTGTGTGAGAGCTGTGTGAGTAGAACACAGTCAGTAGAACACAGTCAGTAAAATACAATCAGGAGAACAGTCAGTAGAACACAATCAGGAGAGCACAGTCAGGAGAACACAGTCAATAGAACACAATCAGGAGAACACAGTCAGTAGAACACAGTCAGGAGAGCACAGTCAGGAGAACACAGTCAGTAGAACACAATCAGGAGAACACAGTCAGTAGAACACAGTCAGTAAAACACAATCAGTAGAACATAGTCAGGAGAACACAGTCAGTAGAACACAATCAGGAGAGCACAGTCAAGAGAACACAGTCAGTAGAACACAGTCAGTAAAATACAATCAGTAGAACACAGTCAGTAAAACACAATCAGGAGAACACAGTCAGGAGAACACAGTCAGTAGAACACAGCCAGGAGAGCACAGTCAGGAGAGCACAGTCAAGAGAACACAGTCAGTAGAACACAATCAGGAGAACATAGTCAGGAGAGCACAGTCAGGAGAACACAGTCAGTAAAACACAATCAGTAGAACACAGTCAGGAGAACACAGTCAGTAGAACACAGTCAGTAGAACACAGTCAGTAAAATACAATCAGTAGAACACAGTCAGTAAAACACAATCAGTAGAACACAGTCAGGAGAGCACAGTCAAGAGAACACAGTCAGTAGAACACAGTCAGTAAAATACAATCAGTAGAACACAGTCAGTAAAACACAATCAGGAGAACACAGTCAGGAGAACACAGTCAGTAGAACACAGTCAGGAGAGCACAGTCAGGAGAACACAGTCAGTAGAACACAGTCAGGAGAGCACAGTCAAGAGAACACAGACAGTAGAACACAGTCAGTAAAATACAATCAGTAGAACACAGTCAGTAAAACACAATCAGGAGAACACAGTCAGTAGAACACAGGCAGTAAAATACAATCAGTAGAACACAGTCAGGAGAGCACAGTCAGGAGAACACAGTCAGTAAAACACAGTCAGTAGAACACAGTCAGTAAAACACAGTCAGGAGAGCACAGTCAGGAGAACACAGTCAGTAGAACACAGTCAGGAGAACACAATCAGGAGAACACAGTCAGTAAAACACAGTCAGTAGAACACAGTCAGGAGAGCACAGTAAAACACAGTCAGGAGAACACAGTCAGTAAAACACAATCAGGAGAACACAGTCAGGAGAGCACAGTCAGTAGAACACCATCAGGAGAACACAGTCAGTAGAACACAGTCAGTAGAACACAGTCAGGAGAACACAGTCAGTAAAACACAATCAGGAGAACACAGTCAGGAGAACACAGTCAGTAGAACACAGTCAGTAGAACACAGTCAGGAGAGCACAGTCAGGAGAGCACAATCCGGAGAACACAGTCAGGAGAACACAATCAGTAGAACGCAGTCAGGAGAACACAGTCAGTAAAACACAATCAGGAGAACACAGTCAGGAGAGCACAGTCAGTAGAACACAGTCAGGAGAACACAGTCAGGAGAGCACAGTCAGTAGAACATAATCAGGAGAACACAGTCAGGAGAGCACAGTCAGTAGTACACAGTCAGTAGAACCCAACAGACTGAGCTGAGTTTTACTGTTAGATATCTGAAGGTTCTAACTGAGGTACTCTGTTGTGAGTTGCTCTCAGCCAGGTTCCTCCTGACATCCTCTCTTCAGGATGAAACATGTAGTCAATGTTCTTTGTTAATGGGACTTTTTGTCACGTGTCCACAGTCAGAACTGAACTGGGACAAAAAGTGTCTAGGTTCTCTGCACCTGCAGAACGTTCTAAAACTTCATCAAATGGTGACTCTGTTTCCTGTTCCGGTCCTGGGGAACTGGTATAACTCTGACTGGCTCCTGTTCTCAGGTGGTCCTGTATAACTCTGACACTGTTTCCTGTTCTCATGAGAACCCGTATAACTCTGACAGTTTCCTGTTCTCAGGAGAACTGGTATAACTCTGACTGTTTCCTGTTCTCAAGAGAACCTGTATAACTCTGACTGTTTCCTGTTCTCGGGAGAACTGTTAGAACTCTTTTTCCTGTTCTCAGGAGAACCCTTATAACTCTGAGTGCTTCCTGTTCTCAGGTAAATCTGTATAACTCTGACTCTTTCCTGTTCTCAGGAGAACTGTTAGAACTCTTTTTCCTGTTCTCAGGAGAACCCTTATAACTCTGAGTGTTTCCTGTTCTCAGGAAAATCTGTATAACTCTGAGTGTTTCCTGTTCTCAGGAGAACTGGTATAACTCTGACTGTTTCCTGTTCTCAGGAGAACTGGTATAACTCTGACTGTTTCCTGTTCTCAGGAGAACCGGTATAACTCTGTCATTGTTTCCTATTCCCAGGAGAACCCTTATAACTCTGACTGTTTTCTGTTCTCAGGAGAACTGGTATAACTCTGACTGTTTCCTGTTCTCAGGAGAACTGGTATAACTCTTTTTCCTGTTCTCAGGAGAACCCTTATAACTCTGACTGTTTACTGTTCTCAAGAGAACCGGTATAACTCTGACTCTTTCCTGTTCTCAGGAGAACCCGTACCTGTGCAGCGATGAGTGCGATGCGTCCAGTCCCGACCTGTCTCATCCTCCTCAGCTGATGGGCGACAGGGAAAGGGGTGGGCTCATCACCTATTGGCAAACAGTCACATGGTCCAGGTATCCTGAGCCCCTATTGGCCAACATCACTCTGTCCTGGAACAAGAGTCTGGAGGTGGTCGATGACATCATTATCACCTTTGAGTATGGTCGACCAACCAGCATGGTGCTGGAGAAATCTCTGGACAAAGGTGATTGGTCCGTTGGGGGTGGGGTGGGGGGGGGGGGTGGGGGGATCGATGAGATTGATCAGTGGTATGTGTCATGGTTAAGTTTACCGTAAAACTTCTAATAAACACCCAGTCTCTTTTACCAGCCCAGTGACAAATAAAGGCCTGTCTCTATTAGAGGCCTGGTCTCTTACCATCACTTTATTTTTAGAGAAGTTCTCTGGACGTATAAAACCGGATGGTTGACGACCCACCTGAGCTAACGTTAGATAGCTGTTTAGATCGCACATATGGATATAAATGTTTAAACTTTTTGTCAGTGCGGAGACGCTACACATCGTTAGCTCGGTTCATTTTACTGAAACCATGAGAACCAGAGAAGATCGTGATTCACTCAGATTAACTGACATGATGACAGAACAGGTGGTGACTCTACGTTTCCTCTGTGACTGACGTAAAGTCTGATTATGTGTCTGTGACCTGAAACGAGTGTCGGAACATAACACATATTTGATCTGTTATTAAAAACCTGATTTTTATAAAAGTGAAACTATACTGGTTCAAATAAACTGGTTATATTTCCTGATCTTTGCTGAACAACAGTTTGTGTTAAAGAAATTAAAGGCCTGTCTCTAATACCTCAAACACAGCTGTAAGACCTAATATACAGTGGTGTGAAAAAGATGTTTGACCCCTTCCTGATTTCTTACTTTTTTGCATGTTTTCCACACTTAAATGTTTCAGATCATCAAACAAATTTAAACATTAGTCAAAGATAACACAAGTAAATACAAAATGCAGTTTTTAAATGAAGGGTTTTATTAATGAGGAAGAAAAAAATCCAAAGCTACATGGCCCTGTGGGGAAATGTGTTTGCCCCCAGCTCCCGTTAAAACATAACTGTGGTTGATCACACCTAAGTTCAATTTCTGTCGCCACACCCAGGCCTGATTACTGCAAACCTGTTCCCAATCTAGAAATCACTTAAATAGGACCTACCTGACAAAGTGAAGTAGACCAAAAGATCCTCAAAAGCTACAGACATCATGCCGAAATCCAAAGAAATTCAGGAACAAATGAGAAAAAAAGTAATTGAAATATATTAGTCTGGAAAAGGTTATAAAGCCATTTCTAAAGCTTTGGGACTCCAGTGAACCACAGTGAGAGCCATTATCCACAAATGGCGAAAACACGGAACAGTGGTGAACTTTCCCAGGAGTGGCTGGCCGACCAAAATTACCCCAAGAGTGCAGCGACGACTCATCCAAGAGGTGACAAAAGACCCCACAACAACATCTAAAGAACTGCAGGCATCACTTGCCTCAGTTAAGGTCAGTGTTTATGAGTTCATGACTCCACCATAAGAAAGAGACTGGGCAAAAATGGCCTGCATGGCAGAGTTCCAAGACGAAAACCACTGCTAAGCAAAATGAACGTTAAGGTTCGTCTTATTTTTGCCAGAAAACATCTTGATGATCCCCAAGACTTTTGGGAAAATATTCTGTGGACTGACGAGACAAAAGTTGAACTTTTTGGAAGGTCTGTGTCCCATTACATCTGGCGTAAAAGTAACACCGCATTTCAGAAAAAGCACTGAGACAGCACTAGTTAAAATTACAAATGACCTTCTGATTGCTTCAGACAAAGGACTTGTCTCTCTACTTGTTTTATTAGATCTTAGTGCGGCGTTTGTCACAATTGACCATCACATTCTGCTACAGAGACTGGATCACTTAATTGGCCTAAAAGGTTCTGCACTAAGCTGGTTTAAATCTTATTTATCTGATCGTTTTCAGTTTGTTCACATTCATAATGAATCATCCTTACGTACCAAAGTTTGTTTTGGAGTTCCGCAAGGTTCTGTGCTCGGACCAATCCTATTTACTCTATATATGCTTCCTTTAGGTAACATCATTAGAAATCATTCTATAAATTTCCATTGTTATGCGGATGATACTCAGTTGTATTTATCGATGAAGCCAGAAGAAAGTAATCAATTAACTAAACTCCATAACTGCCTTAAAGACATAAAAACCTGGATGAGCACCAATTTCCTGATGTTAAATTCAGACAGAACTGAAGTTATTGTTCTTGGCCCCAAACAACTCAGAGACTCTTTATCTGATGACAGTTTCTCTGGATGGCATTGCTCTGGCCTCTAACACTACCGTAAGAAACCTCGGAGTAACATTTGATCAAGATTTGTCTTTTAATTCTCATTTAAAACAAACCTCACGGACTGCATTTTTTCATCTGCGTAATATTGCGAAAATTAAGCCTATCCTGACCCGAAAAGATGCAGAAAAATTGGTCCATGCTTTTGTTACCTCTAGGCTGGATTACTGTAACTCTCTATTATCAGGTAGCTCTAGTAAGTCCTTAAAAACTCTCCAGCTAATTCAGAATGCAGCAGCACATGTACTAACAGGAACTAAGAAACGAGATCATATGTCTCCTGTTTTAGCTTCTCTGCACTGGCTCCCTGTAAAATCCAGAATTGAATTTAAAATCCTACTGTTAACTTATAAAGCTCTAAATGGTCAAGCTCCATCATATCTTAGAGAGCTCATAGTGCCATATTATCCCACCAGAACACTGCGCTCTGAGAACGCAGGGTTACTCGTGGTCCCTAAAGTCTCCAAAAGCAGATCAGGAGCCAGAGCCTTCAGCTATCAGGCTCCTCTCCTGTGGAATCATCTTCCTGTTACGGTCCGGCAGGCAGACACCGTCTCCACATTTAAGACTAGACTTAAGACTTTCCTCTTTGATAAAGCTTATAGTTAGGGCTGGCTCAGGCTTGCCCTGTACCAGCCCTTAGTTAGGCTGACTTAGGCCTAGTCTGCCGGGGGACCCCCCCCCTATAATACACCGGGCACCTTCTCTCCTTCTCTCTCTCTCTCTCTCTCGCTCTCTCTCTCTCTTGTATTCTATTACTGCATCTTGCTAACTCGGCCATTCTGGATGTCACTAACTCGGCTTCTTCTCCAGAGCCTTTGTGCTCCACTGTCTCTCAGATTAACTCATATCGCAGCGGTGCCTGGACAGTGTGACGTGTGTGGTTGTGCTGCTGCCGTGGTCCTGCCAGATGCCTCCTGCTGCTGCTGCCATCATTAGTCATTAGTCATACTTCTACTATTATACGCATATGATTATTGTCACACATGTATACTGTCAGATATTAATACATTATTATTATTAATTATAATATTATTACTTTCATTAATGTTGTTGTAAGCTACTGTCATTACCATCTGTCCTGCATCTCTCTCTGTCTCTCTCTCTGTCTCTGTCTCTCTCTCTCTGTCTCATTGTGTCATACGGATTACTGTTAATTTATTATGCTGATCTGTGACGTGTGTGGTTGTGCTGCTGCCGTGGTCCTGCCAGATGCCTCCTGCTGCTGCTGCTATCATTAGTCATTAGTCATACTTCTACTGTTATTATACACATATGACTATCGTCACACATGTATACTGCCAGATATTAATACATACTTTCAACATATTGTACCACAGTAGCCAGAACTATAACTATAATATTATTACTTTCAATAATGTTGTTGTAACCTACTGTCATTACCTGCATCTCCCTCTCTGTCTCTCTCTCTGTCTCATTGTGTCATATGGATTACTGTTAATTTATCATGTTGATCTGTTCTGTATGACATCTATTGCACGTCTGTCCGTCCTGGAAGAGGGATCCCTCCTCAGTTGCTCTTCCTGAGGTTTCTACTGTTTTTTCCACGTTAAAGGGTTTTTTGGGGAGTTTTTCCTGATCAGCTGTGAGGGTCCTAAGGACAGAGGGATGTCGTATGCTGTAAAGCCCTGTGAGGCAAACTGTGATTTGTGATGTTGGGCTTTATAAATAAAATTGATTGATTGATTGATTGAATACAGGCCTGTATCAATTAAAGGCCTGTCTCTAATACAGGTCTGTTAAGTTCAGTGATTTAAGCTAATAATAGCCCAGGGCTACTATTAGAAGTTTTAGGGTATTTGTGTAGTCTGAAGGTTTTTACAGAGAAACAGCAGAGGGGTGGAGGGCCCAGTGAGGAACCGTGAGGGACGCCACATCCTGTTGTTTGTAGTCATGCTAACGAAACTTAGCATCAAACTTAGAGATGTTTTTGTGCTGTTTATCGAAGTCAGTCAAAGAGCACAGAACGTCAGACTGTACCAACGTTGTCATGAAGCAGTGACATGTGACCTGTTAGTTCAGAGGCTTGAACCGCCACCATGTCGCTGTAGTAACGACAGGTGACAGTGTTGCCTAGTAACAGATGTCCTGACAGCAGCTGCTCTATGTGTTCCAGGTGTGACGTGGCAGCCGTATCAGTACTACGCCGACGACTGTCTCGAGACCTTCGGCATGTCTCCTAAACGAGTCTCTGACTTGGCACCGAGTAACCTGACCCGGGTCATCTGTACGGAGCAGTACTCCGGCTGGGTCGGCGCCAAGGTGGGTACCTGGATTGATACTGGTTAAATCAGGAGGAGTGTACACAGGTGTAAATCTACTTCCTGTTATAGAAACTGACCAATGATTAGAAAGTGGGAAATAAACGTGATCAACAGGAGAGCAGCATTTTACTTGTGAGTGTTCGACCAATAGGAGTGCAGCATGTTACCTGTGAGTGTTCGACCAATAGGAGAGCAGCATGTTACCTTTGAGTGTTCGACCAATAGGAGAGCAGCATGTTACCAGTGAATGTTCGACTACTAGAAGAGCAGCATGTTACCTTTGAGTGTTCGACCAATAGGAGAGCAGCATGTTACTTGTGAGTGTTCGACCAATAGGAGGAGAAGGTTGTGATGTTCGAAGTACGCGCTCGGTTCGGGGTGTTCGCTGGTCCGAAGCTGATCAACATGGACGCCCTCTACACCCGGATGGAGACCATGAAGGGTCTGAGAGACTTCTTCACCTTCACCAACCTCCGCCTGCGACTGCTCCGCCCAGCGCTGGGCGGGACTTATGTCCAGAGAGACAACTTACTGAAGTACTTCTACGCCATCTCCAACATCGACATACCTGCCAGGTAACTACACCAACCAATCAGCTACACCCAACAACTAGCTACACCCAACAACAATCAGCTACACACAACAACCTGCTGAAGTACTTCTTTGCCATGTCTAACATCAGTGTACCTGCCTGGTAACTACAACCAACTTTCAGCTACACCCAAATACCAGCTACAGCCATCAACAACCAGCTACACCTAACAAACCACCTACACCCAACAGCCAGCTACACCCAAATACAAGCTACACCCAACAACATGCTAAAATATCCATCTCCAACATCAATGTACCTGCTAGGTAACTACATCCACCACCAGCCAGCTACACCCATCACCCAGCTTCACCCACCTGTGTGTCCTGTGTGTCCTGCAGATGTAGGTGTAACCTCCACGCGTCTCAGTGTGTGTTACGTGACGCAACACTGCAGTGTGACTGCGACCACAACACAAGTGGACAGGACTGTGAGCGCTGCCGTCAGGGCTTCAGGTCACGCACCTGGAGACCGGCGTCGTACCTGCCACTGCCCAAAGGCACTGCCAACACCTGTATGTACCTGAACACACCACAGCCACTCAGACAACAGTGGGCAGAGCTTGAGAATCACTCAGTAACCTGTCATGTCTTTTTCAGGTGAAGCAACAGAAACATCAACCAGTGAGTATCACTGTACACCTGTCATCTCATTTCATCTCACCAGTGTCTCCATAATGTGGTCAGTGTTGCAACATGGGATGTTTTACGATGTCACCTCAGATATTATTCTGTCAACATCCACCTGTTGCCTGCTGACGTGATGTTTGTCACTATGACAGGAAATACAAAATAAATAAATACTTTTCAGAAAAGACACAAACACTGAACTCAGCATGGTTTAAATGTTCAAAACACAACGTCAGGAGGAGCTCGTTATTTAGTTAGTTAGTTTGTTTGTTTGTTATTTATTTCATTAATTATTTAATTCATTAATTTTAATTCATTAGTCAGTCAGTCAGTTAGTTCATCAGGATTATTCTGATGAGGATCAGATTAGAGTTTTTGTTTTTGACTCCGATCAGAGGGTTAAAAACCAAACAGGACAAAGTTTTAACACAGAACGTGATCATAAATCCATAAAGATAAGAACTCAGAACAACAAGAGAATAACTTTAATATGAATGTTTTGTATAAAATATAAATATTATTATATGGCTGTTCATGAGGTTTAAATCTGGGTCAGGTGTTAAAGTTAAAATAGAATATATATATATATACATATATATATATATATATATATATATATATATATATATATACATATATATATATATTATATATATATGTGCATATAACTTTATTTCAGTGTTTCCAGGCTCCACAGGTGGGAACACCAGAGTTCACAAAAAGCTGACTTGCACTGTGCCATCTTGGGACACAAAGGAGGAGTCTCATGGCATCATTGTAGGCTACAGTGAGTCTCCACAGGCTGCTGTTCTTATATTGCCACCACAGATGTGCTGTGTACATAGGAGTACAGTAGGATCTGAATAAAAAACATTTAACACTAGGTGAGCACATAATAAACTTTCGCAGCAACAATAAAATGAACATCAGGACTGATTGGTCATATGACATCATCGTGTGCTCTGATTGGTCGGATGAGTGGGTCAGTAAAACATCAGAGTGCATGCTGGGAGTCTAAGCGTTAATCTGAGGAGTTAACACATGCTGACAGATGGTGTGTGTGTTTAATCTGTGTTAGTCTGTGTTAACCTGTAAGTCAGTGACAAGCACGTTCCACCATTCTCACAACAGATTGCTTCTCTAACATACAGCGCACACACATGTCCACATGATGCAACAGTGATCTCAGTCGTCATAGAACAAACTGACTGCTGATTGAATTCACACAACTCTGGTCTCAAAGTGTCTCAGAAGAACTTTGATATTTGGTGACAGTTCAACCGAGTTTCTGTGAAAACAGTGAGAACGCTGACCAACAACAGTAGTTTGTGGATTTGGTTACAGGAACATTAGAACCCAGTAGAACTCTCTGCAGAACAGAACCATAAGGTTAGACTGTTGTCTGACACGTGATTGGCTTATTGGGTTTGGGCAGCTCTGACCTGGTGAGGTGACGGCAGCAGCAGACTCCTCGACAGATGACATCAGAACTTTTCATCTGGTATCATCATGATGTTTCTGTAACGACAGAGTAGACTCATAAAACTAGGGAAAAATGCCAGCACTCACAAATGTACCAAAAGTACATTTGTGAGTGCTGGCATTTTTCCCTTTTTTACTGTTTCTGGCCGTGCACCTTTCGAAGGGATTTATTTTGAGAGTGCTTGCTTCTTTCCTACGTGATTTTAGACTCATAAAACTGACACACCACCAGGACCTCCACTAGAACCTCCACCAGAACCTCCACCAGTGTCCCAGTGGATGGAGGCTGTGGGTCGTCTGAGGTTAAACTGAGCGGGTGAAGAATCAGTGAAGCGTGCAGTGCCGTGATTCCACTACTGACCTCACTCCGCCTACATCCAGTTCTACGACTGTCTTTATGTACGAGTTGACTCCGGACGCATCAAGCCCTCCGACTGTCACAGATACACCCAGTACTTCTACTACTACTACTGACACATGGAGTACTACTACTCCCAGTGTCAGTACCATCATGAGGGATACTAGTTCTACAACTTACCCCCTCACTACAAGTGATCCTGGTGACTTTCCAGGCATAGACTCTACCACAGTGGTTGACGCTGGCACTACAGTTTTAAATACCATCAATAGTTCTGTCAGTACTGCAGGTTCTGATACTTTCCCAGACTTTAGCAGTTCAACAGAACCTGCAATGGATGGAGCTCCACCCAGCAGTCCAGCTCTGGATTCTGGAGACAAACCAACTCCCACAGTATCCGACACCACCACTCCCAGTACCACTGTTAGCACCACCAGTCCCACCAGTTACTCCACCACCAACAGCCCCCCTGACCCCGGTCGCAGTACTGACTCTGAGGTGTCTATTTCCAACCCAGTGACTTTGCCCTTTGACTCCACCTCCTCACCAAACATCACAGACTTCACCCTCTCTGGGACTGGTACTACCAGCCTGCTCACCAGTACTACCCTACCCGCTGATGGGACTACAATGTCAACCGAAGCACCAACAACAACCATCCAAGAAATGATGAGGGACTTTTAATTTTAAACAGAAACAGGAAGTGTTGAGTGTGAGAATGATAAATGGTGTGGTGTGTTTGAGATGCAGCTGGTAGCCTCTGCAGCTGTGCTGAGTAAAGGCCCAGACACTATCCGTGAGTTTGATTCCTTTATATCCTCCATTTTGAAGAAAGAACATTCTTTGCTAGCTTGATGCTAATGGCAGTACTCAGCGGGTTGATAAAGTGCCTCTGCTGTTTCCTCTTTACTCTGTGTGCTGACGTCCCTACAGGAAATATCTAAAAGGCTGGGCTGTTGTTGTCCTACAGTTTCCACGGCAACAGATAGCTCTGTGTGATGCGTCCCAGACGTGGCGTCGGTTGTTGTCTACTATGACACACTACACCAGATGAAACCATGTATTATCACGTACAACACTCGTTGTCGTTCACAATCCGAGCTGACACCGTACGTCGCTGCGTCGGGCTGTAATCAGGCTGGTATTTAGTGTGAGCCAACATTAAACAATCTGTAAACAATCCGGCAAACACTTTATCATCATCACATGTAGTTTAACCTAGAGTCTGCTGCTGACCCAAGGTTCTGTTGGGTTCTTCGGTTCTTCTGGTTCTTGTTTCAGTGAAATGGTTGATGTTCTGCAGAGGGTTCAGTCAGTATCTGATCTGAGAACAGATTCACTAAGAAACCTAACTCTTCTTCTCTGACAGCGGCTGGTGACTCTAACTCAGCAGCATCTGATAGACCCTCTGCCTCATCAGATGGAGTGACTGACACTACGACCACTGATAGAACTATAACTATTGACACAACTATAACCAACACTAGTACCACTGATGGCACTAACCCTACTGACAGTTTGACTGCTGCTGATACTGTAACTGATTACACCCCCTCTACTGGCAGTACTGTTACTACTTCCACTACTGACCTCACTCCGCCTACATCCAGTTCTACGACTGTATTTATGTACGAGTTGACTCCGGACGCATCAAGCCCTCCGACTGTCACAGATACACCCAGTACTTCTACTACTACTACTGACACATGGAGTACTACTACTCCCAGTGTCAGCACCATCATGACGGATACTAGTTCTACAACTTACCCCCTCACTACAAGTGATCCTGGTGACTTTCCAGGCATAGACTCTACCACAGTGGTTGACGCTGGTACTACAGTTTTAAGTACCATCAATAGTTCTGTCAGTACTGCAGGTTCTGATACTTTCCCAGACTTTAGCAGTTCAACAGAACCTGCAGTGGATGGAGCTCCATCCAGCAGTCCAGCTCTGGATTCTGGAGACGAACCAGCTCCCACAGTACCCAACACCACCACTCCCAGTACCACTGTTAGCACCACCAGTCCCACCAGTTACTCCACCACCAACAGCCCCACTGACCCCGGTCGCAGTACTGACTCTGAGGTGTCTATTTCCGACACAGTGACTTTGCCCTTTGACTCCACCTCTTCACCAAACATCACAGACTTCACCCTCTCTGGGACTGGTACTACCAGCCTGCTCACCAGTACTACTCTACCCGCTGATGGGACTACAAAGTCAACCGGCGCACCAACAAAAACCATCCAAGAAATAACCCCAGCCAGTGATGGGGCTTCACCTGGGGAAACTCCACCCAGTCAGGCTGGAGATGCTCCATCCGCAGCAGGAACTGACACAACTTCTCCTAATGTTCCTCCAGACACTTCAATCAATGTACCACCTCCCGATGGAACCTTTCCAGATGTAGCTCTTCCTGATGCACCTCCAGTGCCACCTCCTGGTGTACCGCCACCTGATGAAGCTCCTGATGTACTTCCTTCAGAGGCACCCTCCTCTAGGACTCCAGACATTCTGATAGATACGCCTCCTCCTGATGTACCTTCTCTTGATGTACCTCCTCTTGACATATCTTCTCCTGATGTACCTCCTCCTGAAGTACCTCTACCTGATGTACCTCCTCCAGAGGAACCTCCTCCTGATGTATCTCCTGATGTACCTTCCCCTGATGTACCTCCTCCAGACGTATCTCCGCCTGATGTACCTCCTCGAGAAGTACCCCCTCCTGATGTATCACCACCTGAAGTACCTTCCCCAGAGGTTTTGCCTCCTGTAGTACCTGCTCCAGAGGCATTGCCTCCTGATGCACCTCTTCCTGAAGTACCTTCCCCAAAGGTTTTGCCTCTTGATGTACCTCCTCCTGAAGTGCCCGCTCCAGAGGTATCTTCTCCTGATGCTCCTGAAGAGTCCTTGTTGCCTTCTTCTGAAGGAGGAAGTGATGCTGCTCCAGACAAAATCGTCACCACCTCAGATCGATCTGACCCTAGTGGTGATTTGGCCCCTGTCGACTTCACCTTCCCTTTTCCAGATGATCCAGATTCAGCTGACTCTGGACCAGGTTCTGAACCAGATTCTGGACCAGTGCCTGTTGGTGATCCTGGGAAAACTCCAGATGATTCCCGTGGATTGGAGGATGTTCCTGGATCAAATAAAATAGATTCTGGACTGGATTCTATCTCAGCAGGGTCAGATACAGAGGAAACAGGAAAAGGTGGAACAGAATCAACCGGACCAGATTTCCTTGGTCCTGGTCCAGAGTCTAGACCAGAGTCTCCTCAGGCAGTAGACAAACCAGGAGTAGATTCTTCTGCAGGTCAGATGGAAGTGAAGTCTTCTGGGGAGGATTCAGCTGCTGGTGGACCAGAAGGAGGGTCAGAGGAAAACAAAGAGTCTAAACCAGAGACAACAGAAGGGCAAAGAGAGGAGAAAGGTACCAAGGCTCTGATTGGTCAGATTAGAGCACAGTGAACAACATACCTGAAATTATCATTTAATCATTTAGAGATTGTTTCTAATTTACTTTTACATCTGGGCTGAGTTTGAGCTTCAGTCTTGATCTTAGAACAATTCAAAAAATGAGAAAATGAAATCTAGCTGTAGTCCAGATCAAGTCAAGATGTAATCCAGCTGTAGTCCAGATCAAGTCCAGCTGTAGTCCACACGTAGTCCAGATTTAGTCCAGATGAAATCCAGCTGTAGTCCAGCTGTAGTCCAGACATAGTCCAGATGTAGTCCAGATTTAATCCAGATGTAGTCCAGCTGTAGTCTGGATGAATTCCAGCTGTAGTCCAGATGAAGCCCAGCTCTTGTCCAGCTGTAGTCCAGCTGTAGTCCAGACATAGTCCAGATGTAGTCCAGATTTAATCCAGATGTAGTCCAGCTGTAGTCCAGATCAAGTCCAGATCAAGTCCAGCTGTAGTCCAGCTGTAGTCTAGACATAGTCCAGATGTAGTCCAGATGTAGTCCAGCTGCAGTCCTGATGAAACCCAGCTGTAGTCCAGATGAAGTCGAGATGTAGTCCAGCTGTAGTCCAGACGTAGTTCAGATGAAGACCAGCTCTCGTCCAGATGAAGTCCTGATCAAATCCAGCTGTAGTCCAGATGAAGTCGAGATGTAGTCCAGACATAGTCCAGATGAAATCCGGCTGTAGTCCTGATGAAATCCAGCTGTAGTCCAGATTAAGTTGAGATGTAGTCCAGACATAGTCCGGATGTAGTCCAGATGAAATCCAGACGTAGTCCAGATGAAGTCTAGCTGTAGTCCAGATGTAGTCCAGATGAAGCCCAGATGAAGTCCAGCTGTAGTCTAGCTGTAGTCCAGACGTAGTCCAGATGAAGCCCAGCTCTTGTCCAGCTGTAGTCCAGACGTAGTCCAGTTGAAGTCCAGATGAATTCCAGCTGTAGTCCAGACGTAGTCCGGATGTAGTCCAGATAAAGTCCAGATGAAGTCCATATGAAGTCCAGCTGTAGTCCAGACGTAGTCCAGATGAAGTCCAGATGAAGTCCAGCTGTAGTCCAGCTGTAGTCTGGATGAATTCCAGCTGTAGTCCAGATGAAGCCCAGCTCTTGTCCAGCTGTAGTCCAGCTGTAGTCCAGATGAAGTCCAGCTGTAGTCCAGATGAATTCCAGCTGTAGTCCAGATGAAGCCCAGCTCTTGTCCAGCTGTAGTCCAGACATAGTCCAGCTGTAGTCCAGATGAAGTCCAGCTGTAGTCCAGCTGTAGTCCAGATGAATTCCAGATGTAGTCCAGCTGTAGTCCAGATGTAGTCCAGATGAAGTCCAGCTCTTGTCCAGCTGTAGTCCAGACATAGTCCAGATGTAGTCCAGATGAAGCCCAGCTCTTGTCCAGCTGTAGTCCAGATGTTGTCCAGACGTAGTCCAGCTGTAGTCCAGATGAATTCCAGATGTAGTCCAGCTGTAGTCCAGATGAAGCCCAGCTCTTGTCCAGCTGTAGTCTAGACGTAGTCCAGCTGTAGTCCAGGTGAAGTCCAGCTGTAGTCCAGCTGTAGTCCAGATGAAGTCCAGATGAATTCCAGATGTAGTGCAGACATGATGATCACACTGTTCTGTAATAAACTCTGTTATTCAGATCGTCAGCACATTTTAAACTTTTCTCTTTGTGTTGAACCCGAACAGACACTGAGGCCACAGAGGAAACAAGAGAGGACACAAGAAAGGAAGCAAAAGAGGAAACTCAAGAGAAAACTAAAAAGGAAGCAAGAGAGGAAAGGAAAGAGGAAACTAAAAAGGAAACAAAAGAGAAAACTAAAGAGAAAAGGAAAGAAGGAAAGAAGGACAAAGATGAAAAAGGCTACGAGAAAAAAGGTACATGATCAGTCGTAGAGCTGCCACCCAGTGGACAGATGCAGTAACAGCAGCAGTTAGTAGTTAATATTAGTTAGTAGTAGTACTCCTGATATGTGAGTGATACGGTAGCGGTGCTGTCCCTACCTGTTGCCATGGTTACACACAGTCTATTTTGTGTCCTAAGCGACCACGAAGATTCTGATCCCAGGAGGACCAAAGTTCAGTCAGCTCTCCAAAATCGCCTACATCTCCTTTCAGGGTAAGACAACCTCCGACATCCTGACACCTCCACCTGCACCGGTCCGCCCCTTTAATATAGATCCGCCCCCCTTTGCTCCAACCCCTCCCCTATCAACAGACTCCTCCCCCTTATGAGACCCGTCTCATGTATACTGACTCCTTCCCTGTAAACAGACTCCGTGGTTGTATGACGACACAGGCATGTCTCCTCCTCTGCTTCTATCTTCATCAAAGTTCATGTCTCTCATCTGTCTGTCATTTCCTCCATGTGATGTGGGCGGGGCTTCTTATCTGGGTGGGGTTGTTGTTACACAGTGATGTCACTGACTTGTCATGATAATGTCACAGCAGACAGATGGAAAGAATCTGTGAATGAAACAAAAACAATATGGCCACTGAGGAATAAACAAAGTAATTTTGACCTGACTTCAGTCTGAAGATAATGACATGTTCTCTGTCTGACGATCAGAGGAAACATGAGAACGTTACAGTCCTCCTGAGGTTCTGTTAGAAAGAACATCTCTGTAAATACAGATGTCTTTTCATACTGTACGACTGACATCTGTGTGTGTGTGTGTGTGTGTGTGTGTGTCAGACTGCGAGTGTAACGGTCACTCCAACCGCTGCAGCTACATCGACTTCATCAATGTGGTCACATGTGTGAGCTGCAAACACAACACGCGAGGACAGAACTGTCAGTTTTGTCGCCTCGGTTACTACAGGAACTCCTCGCTGCCACTCGACCATGAGAACATCTGTGTGGGTCAGTAACACACACACACACACACACACACACACACAGCTCTTAAGAGGAAGGAGAGGTTGTTTCCTCTTAAGTGTCACGAGAAGCAACTCCCCTCTCCTTGACTCCTTGACTCTGAGAGCATGTAGTGAACTGATGATGTCACTGTCCTTCCTCAGAGTGCAGCTGTGACACTGAGGGCAGTGCGTCTCCTCACTGCAGTGATTCTGGTCTCTGTCAGTGTAAAGTCGGAGCCTCAGGGAGGCGCTGTGACTCCTGTCTGCCTGGATACACCTGGAGAGGGGGCGGAGTCAGCTGTACAGGTAAACTCATGGAGACACCTCCTTTTCCTGTTGTCAATAGAGCCAATAATCAATAATCGATCAATCCTGTCTCAGAGAATGTCTGTGATGACGAGCGTCTGATCTGTCAGAATGGAGGAACCTGCGTCGACTTCCAGCGCTGCGTTTGCCCCGACGCCTTCACAGGTAAACACTCAGCTCAGGTGTGTGATGATGTCACAGCTCAGGTGTGGGATGATGTCACGGCTCAGGTGTGTGATGATGTGTGCAGGTACGTTTTGTGAGAGGAGGGTCTGTCTGAAGAAGGGCGGCTGCCTTGAGAACGCTGAGGGCTCCGCCGCCTCTGTGACCTCACACCTATTCCTGCTCACGCTTGGTCTCATCTCCTCCACCGTCTGCTGACCCCACCCACTGGTGACATCACAGAGGGAGGGATGTTAAAGAAAAAGACTTCTACTGAAGCTGTTGGAATAGGAAGTGATATCACACTTTTTTTCTCTGCAGACAGGAAGTGTGATGGTCTGCAGGAGGAAGTGACATCAAGAGAAGACATATTGATGATGTGGACACATTTCTCAGGACTTCCTGTTTAGATGTTTAATGACACCGATGATGTCACAAAGCCACCTCCTCTTCGTCAGGTGTAGATAATGACAGTCTCTGATTTGTCACTGTGCTGCCACAAACACTTCCTGTCAGACACAGCTGAGGGACGGACAAACAATAATCTCCTCTCTGACTGGATGTACTGACTGCCGCACCTCAGCGCTGTGCTATGATTGGTCCTCAGTGGCTGACAGACAGTTGCCGTGGAGACGGACCGACTGTGTTGTAGTTTTGGACATTGTGTTTTTACAGTTTGTGTTTGTTGTGACACACACACACACACACACACACACACTGATGAAGACTCTGTTGAGGTGAAACAGCTCCACCTGCTGATGAACTGAAGAAACACAGCCAGACATTTGATCTTCTTGATTGTATTGATTGATGACTGGAAACACTCTGTGACTCAGCAGCAGTGAAAACAGGGGGAAGAGTTCCTGACATCATCATCATCAGACTAACAGTGTGATGTCATCAGTTTGTGACCAGTAGAATAATCAATCAATATTTACTGACTCAGGTTATTGATTATTGTTTTATATGTTTTCAATGTTGTAATTAAACAACGTTCCAATAAACAAACAAACAAACTCACTATTCATTAATATTTTCAGTCAGTGACGTCGACTGCAACTTTTAGATTGATGGACTAAACTACACCAAACCAGGAGTAGAGAGCAGAGACACCCCCTCCTCCATCTCCTTCTCCTTCTTTTCCTTCTTATTCTCCTCCTCATCATCATCATCATCCTCCTCCCTCTCTACCTTCTCCTCCTTCTCCACCTCCACCTTCTCCTTCTCCACCTCCTCCTCCTCCTTCTCATTGAACAGAACAGAACAAGGTGAGAGGAACAAGAAGCGAACAGAACAGAACAGAACAAGGTGAGAGGAACAAGAAGCGAACAGAACAGAACAGAACAAGGAGAGAGGAACAAGAACAGAAGGGATCAGAACAAGGTGAGACGAACAAGAACAGAAGGGATCAGAACAAGGAGAGAGGAACAAGAAGCGAACAGAACAGAACAAGGTGAGATGAACAAGAAGCGAACAGAACAGAACAGAACAAGGAGAGAGGAACAAGAAGCGAACAGAACAGAACAGAACAAGGTGAGATGAAGAAGAACAGAAGGGATCAAAACAAGGTGAGAGGAACAAGAACAGAAGGGATCAGAACAAGGAGAGAGGAACAAGAAGCGAACAGAACAGAACAAGGTGAGATGAACAAGAAGCGAACAGAACAGAACAGAACAAGGAGAGAGGAACAAGAAGCGAACAGAACAGAACAGAACAAGGTGAGATGAAGAAGAACAGAAGGGATCAAAACAAGGTGAGAGGAACAAGAACAGAAGGGATCAGAACAAGGAGAGAGGAACAAGAAGCGAACAGAACAGAACAAGGTGAGAGAAACAAGAACAGAAGGGATCAGAACAAGGTGAGAGGAGCAAGAAGCGAACAGAACAGAACAAGGTGAGAGAAACAAGAACAGAAGGGATCAGAACAAGGTGAGAGAAACAAGAACAGAAGGGATCAGAACAAGGTGAGATGAACAAGAACAGAAGGGATCAGAACAAGGAGAGAGGAACAAGAAGCGAACAGAACAGAACAAGGTGAGAGAAACAAGAACAGAAGGGATCAGAACAAGCTGAGAGAAACAAGAACAGAAGGGATCAGAACAAGGTGAGATGAAGAAGAACAGAAGGGATCAGAACAAGGTGAGAGAAACAAGAACAGAAGGGATCAGAACAAGGTGAGAGAAACAAGAACAGAAGGGATCAGAACAAGGTGAGATGAACAAGAACAGAAGGGATCAGAACAAGGAGAGAGGAACAAGAAGCGAACAGAACAGAACAAGGAGAGAAGAACAAAAACAGAAGGGACTGGAACAAAGTAAGATGAACAAGAACATATACCAAATTATCATGGTAAACGATAATATCGCAATATTTTTTCAAGCGCTGTAAAATGTCCAAAAAATAGATATATTGAAATAACTTCACTAAATCTTGTAACTTTCTTATCATACCAAAATGTTAACAGCCAAAATCTTACATTAAAATGAAACTTTCACATTAAAGGGGCAAGGGATTGGCACAGCAACAGAAAATTTTATTTTAAATGACAAAATATGTAAACATATTACAGGAACAAAGCTTATTTGTCTTTACAGTCAGCAAAATATGTAAACAATTTATATAGCACGAGAGGAAAAATATATATTAAACAAAACAATGCAAGAGTAGAACAAAAATATAGAATAGATATCACAAATGTGCAGGAGAAACCAAAAAACCCTAAGGGCAATGGTCATCATTACACAGAATAATTCACACATTAGAAGTGTGCATGTGAGTCAGAGGATTACCTGTATGAGAAAAGGAGTGCATGCTCTCGTGTGTGTGTGTGTTAGGTCAAGACTATGAGCAGTGAATTTAATTAACCTTATAAAACTGAGAGCCCCCATTAAGGCTCTCGGTCAAAGGTTAACACGGCAGCGTTTTATGTTGTTTGCTTGAGCTGATGTCGAGAAAGCATAACTGGCCGTCTATATCGATTCTAGCTCGCCATACAATAACCATAATCACAGTGATTCAATCATAGTTGATCTCAATTAGCGTTACGTTACGTCCGTTTATATTCTGTCGGCTCCACTCAGTGTTTACAGCTCCGTTTCGTTTTGAGACACTTTGCAACATAGCTGCTAATATGGCTATTAGCTATTCAGCTAGTTTTAGCTCCTAAGTGTCTTAAACAAAAATGGAAAACCTAGTCGCCGTTTAGGAGGACAGATACGGCTCAAATGTCCCGTATAACTTACGTCGAGAGTTACACATTATGACAATCTCAGTAAAACCGAAGTCCCTCACACAATAACTGACGTTTGCATAGCATAACTTGCATTGGCTGTAAAGCTGTGGATGATGGTCACGGAGGTGAGCCAGCAGATTTGTAGTGTTGCTACCCTTCGCAGCAACTTTCTTTCTGCATGTTCTGCACACAGGATAGTTGTCCTCCACCAGCTGTCCCTCGGCATTCTTCAGAAACCCAAAGTACGCCCAGACCTCAGACTCTGTGCGTTTAGCTGGGGGGTGAGATGTCCGAAGTGGCGCTATCACCACCTTCAGCCATGTTTTAATTCTTTGTGTTTACACGCGGTACGCATTCACGCAGCGCCTGCATCGCGAGACTTGAATGAGGCTGTTATTACATATCCTGATAATCCACCGCGATAATGCAATTAATTTAAACATAAACGGTAATTCTTACCGTGTAAAAATTAACCGAAATTTACCGTAATATCGGTAATCATTACATCCCTAATATGTATATATGTGTATATGTATATGTATGTATATATGTATGTATGTATATATATATATGTATGTATGTATATGTATGTATATATGTGTATATGTATGCATATATGTATGTATATCAATCAATCAATCAATCAATTTTATTTATAAAGCCCAATATCACAAATCACAATTTGCCTCACAGGGCTTTACAGCATACGACATCCCTCTGTCCTTATGACCCTCACAGCTGATCAGGAAAAACTCCCCAAAAAACCCTTTAACGGGGAAAAAAAAACGGTAGAAACCTCAGGAAGAGCAACTGAGGAGGGATCCCTCTTCCAGGACGGACAGACGTGCAATAGATGTCGTACAGAACAGATCAACATGATAAATTAACAGTAATCCACATGACACAATGAGACAGAGAGAGAGAGACAGAGAGAGAGACAGAGAGAGAGACAGAGAGGGAGATGCAGGTAATGACAGTAGGTTACAACAACATTATTGAAAGTAATAATATTATAGTTATAGTTCTGGCTACTGTGGTACAATATGTTGAAAGTATGTATTAATATCTGGCAGTATACATGTGTGACGATAGTCATATGTGTATAATAACAGTAGAAATATGACTAATGACTAATGATGGCAGCAGCAGCAGCAGGAGGCATCTGGCAGGACCACGGCAGCAGCACAACCACACACGTCACGCTGTCCAGGCACCGCTGTGATATGAGTTAATCTGAGAGACAGTGGAGCACAAAGGCTCCGGAGAAGAAGCCGAGTTAGTGACATCCAGAATGGCCGAGTTAGCAAGATGCAGTAATAGAATACGAGAGAGAGAGAGAGAAGGAGAGAAGGTGCCCGGTGTATTATAGGGGGTCCTCCGGCAGACTAGGCCTAAGTCAGCCTAACTAGGGGCTGGTACAGGGCAAGCCTGAGCCAGCCCTAACTATAAGCTTTATCAAAGAGGAAAGTCTTAAGTCTAGTCTTAAATGTGGAGACGGTGTCTGCCTCCCGGACCGTAACAGGAAGATGATTCCACAGGAGAGGAGCCTGATAGCTGAAGGCTCTGGCTCCTGATCTGCTTTTGGAGACTTTAGGGACCACGAGTAACCCTGCGTTCTCAGAGCGCAGTGTTCTGGTGGGATAATATGGCACTATGAGCTCTCTAAGATATGACGGAGCTTGACCATTTAGAGCTTTATAAGTTAACAGTAGGATTTTAAATTCAATTCTGGATTTTACAGGGAGCCAGTGCAGAGAAGCTAAAACAGGAGAAATATGATCTCGTTTCTTAGTTCCTGTTAGTACACGTGCTGCTGCATTCTGAATTAGCTGGAGAGTTTTTAAGGACTTACTAGAGCTACCTGATAATAGAGAGTTACAGTAATCCAGCCTTGAGGTAACAAAAACGTGGACCAATTTTTCTGCATCTTTTCGGGTCAGGATAGGCCTAATTTTCGCAATATTACGCAGATGAAAAAATGCAGTCAGTGAGGTTTGTTTTAAATGAGAATTAAAAGACAAATCTTTATCAAATATTACTCCGAGGTTTCTTACGGTAGTGCTAGAGGCCAGAGCAATGCCATCTAGAGAAACTATGTCATCAGATAACGAGTCTCTGAGTTGTTTGGGGCATAGTTAAGAACAATAACTTCAGTTTTGTCTGAATTTAACATCAGGAAATTGCTGCTCATCCAAGTTTTTATGTCTTTAAGGCAGTTATGGAGTTTAGTTAATTGATTACTTTCTTCTGGCTTCATCGATAAATACAACTGAGTATCATCTGCATAACAATGGAAATTTATAGAGTGATTTCTAATGATGTTACCTAAAGGAAGCATATATAGAGTAAATAGGATTGGTCCGAGTACAGAACCTTGCGGAACTCCAAAACAAACTTTGGTACGTAAAGTATGAACGTGAACAAACTGAAAACGATCAGATAAATAAGATTTAAACCAGCTTAGTGCAGAACCTTTTAGGCCAATTAAGTGATCCAGTCTCTGTAGCAGAATTTGATGGTCAATTGTGTCAAACGCCGCACTAAGATCTAATAAAACAAGAACAGAGACAAGTCCTTTGTCTGAAGCAATCAGAAGGTCATTTGTAATTTTAACTAGTGCTGTCTCAGTGCTATGATGCACTCTAAATCCTGACTGAAATTCCTCAAATAAATTATTATCATGGAGAAAATCACACAGCTGGTCTGCGACTACTTTCTCAAGGATCTTTGACATAAAGGGAAGATTAGATATTGGTCTATAGTTGGCTAACACCTCTGGATCCAGGGTGGGCTTTTTTAGGAGAGGTTTAATTACAGCTACCTTAAAAGACTGTGGTACATAGCCTGTTAATAAGGATATATTGATCATATCTAATATATGAGTGTTAACTAAAGGAAAGACCTCCTTAAGTAGCCTAGTTGGGATGGGGTCTAAGAGACACGTTGATGATTTAGATGAAGAAATCACTGCTGTCAATTCTTGAAGAGAAATTGGGGAGAAGCAATCTAAATATATATTAGGTCTTACAGCTGCGTTTGAGGACAGGAGGTCATGAATTTTGCCTCTAATAGTTAGAATTTTGTCATTAAAAAAGCTCATAAAATCATTACTGCTAAGGGCTAAAGGAATACAAGGCTCAATAGAGCTTTGACTCTCAGTCAGCCTGGCTACAGTGCTGAAAAGAAACCTGGGGTTGTTCTTGTTTTCTTCTATTAATGCTGAGTAATAGTTTGCTCTGGCATTGCGGAGGCCCCTCTTATAAGTTTTGAGACTGTCTGTCCAGATTAAACGAGATTCTTCCAGTTTGGTCAATCGCCAATTCCTTTCAAATTTTCGCAATATTTGTTTTAACTTACGGGTTTGAGAGTTATACCAAGGAGCGAACTTTCTTTGCTTTTTTAACTTCTTTTTAAGAGGAGCTACAGAGTCAAGTGTTGTTCGCAGCGAGCCTACGGCGCTATCGACAAAATGATCAAAGTCGGTACGGGAAACCTCTGTTACTGAGGGACTTGGTATTGAATTTAACGACGAAGTAATCTTTTCCTTAAATTTTGCGACAGCACTATCTGATAAACATCTAGCATAGTAACTGTTGCTGAGTGGCGTGTAATCGGGTAAAAAGAAATCAGAAGTAATCAGATAATGATCTGATAGCGAGGGATTCTGTGGAAAGACTTTTAGGTTATCAATTTCAATTCCATATGTCAGAGCTAGATCGAGGGTATGGTTAAAACAATGAGTGGGTTCATGTACACCCTGACTGAAGCCAATGGAGTCTAATAATGAGATAAACGCAGTAGCCAGGGAGTCATTATCAACGTCGACATGAATGTTAAAATCGCCTACAACAATAATAACTTTATCTGATTTAAGAACTAAACTGGATAAAAACTCTGAGAATTCAGATACAATATGTATGTATGTATATGTATGTATATATGTGTATATATATGTATATGTATGCATGTATGTATGTATGTATGTATATATATGTATATGTATGCATATATGTATGTATGTATGTATGTATGTATATATGTGTATATTAGGGATGTAACGATTACCGATATTGCGGTAAATTTCGGTTAATTTTTACACGGTAAGAATTTACACGGTAAGAATTACCGTTTAATTGCATTATCGCGGTGGATTATCAGGATATGTAATAACAGCCTCATTCAAGTCTCGCGATGCAGGCGCTGCGTGAATGCGTACCGCGTGTAAACACAAAGAATTAAAACATGGCTGAAGGTGGTGATAGCGCCACTTCGGACATCTCACCCCCCAGCTAAACGCACAGAGTCTGAGGTCTGGGCGTACTTTGGGTTTCTGAAGAATGCCGAGGGACAGCTGGTGGAGGACAACTATCCTGTGTGCAGAACATGCAGAAAGAAAGTTGCTGCGAAGGGTAGCAACACTACAAATCTGCTGGCTCACCTCCGTGACCATCATCCACAGCTTTACAGCCAATGCAAGTTATGCTATGCAAACGTCAGTTATTGTGTGAGGGACTTCGGTTTTACTGAGATTGTCATAATGTGTAACTCTCGATGTAAGTTATACGGGACATTTGAGCCGTATCTGTCCTCCTAAACGGCGACTAGGTTTTCCATTTTCGTTTAAGACACTTAGGAGCTAAAACTAGCTGAATAGCTAATAGCCATATTAGCAGCTATGTTGCAAAGTGTCTCAAAACGAAACGGAGCTTAAAACACTGAGTGGAGCTGACAGAATATAAACGGACGTAACGTAACGCTAATTGAGATCAACTATGATTGAATCACTGTGATTATGGTTATTGTATGGCGAGCTAGAATCGATATAGACGGCCAGTTATGCTTTCTCGACATCAGCTCAAGCAAACAACATAAAACGCTGCCGTGTTAACCTTTGACCGAGAGCCTTAATGGGGGCTCTCAGTTTTATAAGGTTAATTAAATTCACTGCTCATAGTCTTGACCTAACACACACACACACGAGAGCATGCACTCCTTTTCTCATACAGGTAATCCTCTGACTCACATGCACACTTCTAATGTGTGAATTATTCTGTGTAATGATGACCATTGCCCTTAGGGTTTTTTGGTTTCTCCTGCACATTTGTGATATCTATTCTATATTTTTGTTCTACTCTTGCATTGTTTTGTTTAATATATATTTTTCCTCTCGTGCTATATAAATTGTTTACATATTTTGCTGACTGTAAAGACAAATAAGCTTTGTTCCTGTAATATGTTTACATATTTTGTCATTTAAAATAAAATTTTCTGTTGCTGTGCCAATCCCTTGCCCCTTTAATGTGAAAGTTTCATTTTAATGTAAGATTTTGGCTGTTAACATTTTGGTATGATAAGGAAGTTACAAGATTTAGTGAAGTTATTTCAATATATCTATTTTTTGGACATTTTACAGCGTTTGAAAAAATATCGCAATATTATCGTTTACCGTGATAATTTGGTCACTATAATCAAGATATCAAATTTTCCACATCGTTACATCCCTAATACATACACATACACATATATACATACATATATACATATACACAAAAACATATATTCATGTACATACATACATACAGTATATACACATATATACATACATATACACATACACATATATTCATATACACATATACATATACATACATACATACACACACACATATACAGTACAGGCCAAAAGTTTGGACACACCTTCTCATTCAATGCGTTTTCTTTATTTTCATGACTATTTACATTGTAGATTCTCACTGAAGGCATCAAAACTATGAATGAACACATGTGGAGTTATGTACTTAACAAAAAAAGGTGAAATAACTGAAAACATGTTTTATATTCTAGTTTCTTCAAAATAGCCACCCTTTGCTCTGATTACTGCTTTGCACACTCTTGGCATTCTCTCCATGAGCTTCAAGAGGTAGTCACCTGAAATGGTTTCCACTTCACAGGTGTGCCTTATCAGGGTTAATTAGTGGAATTTCTTGCTTTATCAATGGGGTTGGGACCATCAGTTGTGTTGTGCAGAAGTCAGGTTAATACACAGCCGACAGCCCTATTGGACAACTGTTAAAATTCATATTATGGCAAGAACCAATCAGCTAACTAAAGAAAAACGAGTGGCCATCATTACTTTAAGAAATGAAGGTCAGTCAGTCTGGAAAATTGCAAAAACTTTAAATGTGTCCCCAAGTGGAGTCGCAAAAACCATCAAGCGCTACAACCAAACTGGCACACACGAGGACCGACCCAGGAAAGGAAGACCAAGAGTCACCTCTGCTTCTGAGGATAAGTTCATCCGAGTCACCAGCCTCAGAAATCGCAAGTTAACAGCAGCTCAGATCAGAGACCAGATGAATGCCACACAGAGTTCTAGCAGCAGACCCATCTCTAGAACAACTGTTAAGAGGAGACTGCGCCAATCAGGCCTTCATGGTCAAATAGCTGCTAGGAAACCACTGCTAAGGAGAGGCAACAAGCAGAAGAGATTTGTTTGGGCCAAGAAACACAAGGAATGGACATTAGACCAGTGGAAATCTGTGCTTTGGTCTGATGAGTCCAAATTTGAGATCTTTGGTTCCAACCGCCGTGTCTTTGTGAGACGCAGAAAAGGTGAACGGATGGATTCCACATGCCTGGTTCCCACTGTGAAGCATGGAGGAGGAGGTGTGATGGTGTGGGGGTGTTTTGCTGGTGACACTGTTGGGGATTTATTCAAAATTGAAGGCACACTGAACCAGCATGGCTACCACAGCATCCTGCAGCGACATGCCATCCCATCCGGTTTGCGTTTAGTTGGACGATCATTTATTTTTCAACAGGACAATGACCCCAAACACACCTCCAGGCTGTGTAAGGGCTATTTGACCAAGAAGGAGAGTGATGGAGTGCTGCGGCAGATGACCTGGCCTCCACAGTCACCAGACCTGAACCCAATCGAGATGGTTTGGGGTGAGCTGGACTGCAGAGTGAAGGCAAAGGGGCCAACAAGTGCTAAACACCTCTGGGAACTCCTTCAAGACTGTTGGAAAACCATTTCAGGTGACTACCTCTTGAAGCTCATGGAGAGAATGCCAAGAGTGTGCAAAGCAGTAATCAGAGCAAAGGGTGGCTATTTTGAAGAAACTAGAATATAAAACATGTTTTCAGTTATTTCACCTTTTTTTGTTAAGTACATAACTCCACATGTGTTCATTCATAGTTTTGATGCCTTCAGTGAGAATCTACAATGTAAATAGTCATGAAAATAAAGAAAACGCATTGAATGAGAAGGTGTGTCCAAACTTTTGGCCTGTACTGTATATATACATATACATATACATATACACATACACATATATTCATATACATACATATACACATATACATATACACATACAAACATACATACATACATACATACAGACACACACATATATACATACATACATATACACATATATACATACATATGCACATATTCTGGTTGAATCCAAATGTTCAGACATCACCACACTTTGCAGGAGCGTTCACAGGAAGTCTGAGAGTTCTGAGGATCCAGATCTACAGTTCATCAGTCCACAGGGACCAACAGAGGCCTTTTTGCAGACTCCACTGATTTCATTACCCACAATTCACTGCAGCACAGACATGATGTTTTTTATTCTTCCATTAGCTGACTAAAAATTAAAACTCGTGTGTGTAAATAAGGTACTGTAGAATATTAAAACTGGACTTAAATCCTGTGGGTCAGACACAATATTCACCATCATGATACAGAGACGTAAGACACAAGACACAGACTGTAGAGAGTAATCAGATTACAGTGTTACTGCAGCTGTCCTGTAGGGGGCGCTTTGTAGTATTAGATATACAGAGCAGAGAACAACATAAGAAGTGATGAACTAAAGCCAGTCACAGCTCTGTGATCATCTCTGTATATGACACAGTGTGACACAGCACTGTACACGTTGGGCTTATATCCTCTGATCAACAGACACAACATGACAACAGTCACGGTGACTGCAACCGTCGCTCCGATGTTTCCATGGTAATGAGTCTGTGTGTCAGAGGATGTCGGACTTTACGTGATGACAGTGAACATGTCACAGTACGACTGAAGTGACGTCATCAGAGCGCGTCACTGGCGGCTGAACAGCAGCATGAGGTGGTGGTGGAGGACCGGAACGACCTTGTTGGTCGGAGCAGGACTCGGAGCTTCAGTGACCCGCCTGCTGAGCGTCAGAGGCCGGCAGGAGGAGGAGAACGGAGCCGGGACTCTGCCGGAGCTTCTGAGGAGAGTCCCGGTGATCCCGGTACCGACGGTCCAGGCCTCCGAACTGACGGTGAGTGTGTGCGTGAGAGGGTCAGTGACACACACACACACACACACACACACACACACGTAACATTTAAATATGAGCAGTAATTCTTGTTTTCACAGGTTAAAGACAGTCTGCACAGATCAATATGACTGTAGTTAATATAGAATAAATCTTAACTGTCCTCCAGGGATAGACACTTGTCCTCAGCTTAGCAGACATAAAAGACAACATAATATAAAGACAGAAAGAGACGTTAAAGACATCAGATCAGATCAGTCTAAAATTCATCAGTCACTATGTTGAGTTCAGGGTACTGATGACAGCTGGGACAAAGAAGGATGTTTTATGTGGAACAAACTGTAAATCTGAGGTCTGCTCAGACTGTGAGCTCCTTTAAATCAGGGCTAAAAACACTATTGTTTACTGAAGCGTACTCTTAGATTAAATACTTACCTGCTGTATTCTACTGCCCGTACTTTTAACTACACACTGCTGATTTATGCCTTTTATTATTATTCTTTTATCATTCTTATTATTCTTATCCTGACTATTCTATTTGGGTTTATTGTTAAATCGGCTGCAAATGTCAGAGATTTCAGGGCTGAGGACTGAGTCCGGGCTGAAATCTCCAATAGGAGAGGTTTCAGAGTCTAAGGAATTAAGAGGTTGGGCTGTCGTCATCCCTGCGGGGGGTGATTGGGAAGTCTGAGTCAGCTACTGCTGTGACTCAACACTGGGGAGCATGCTGTGAATTCAGATCTAGAAGGGAGACGTCCTGAGATGGATCTTTAGAGTTCATTACAATCTGAACAAGACCAGTGTGTGGAACCTGTGTCCAGCGGGACGGTAAGACTGAGTGAAGGACTCAAGAGCAAATAGTGGGCGCGCACTGGGTGTATTATTAAGGGAGACGTCCTATACACTCATTAAAAAACAGACCCGACCAACAAAATTCAAGATGGTTCAGAGCCAGGGACAAGAGATCCTAGCTGAAATCTCTGACAGAGCCGGTTTTTGAAATTAAACTAAAATGTTGTCTAAGAGCACTTTTTGGTGGCAAGGAGTCACAGGAGTGATAAAGGCCATCACGGCCTGGACCCTTGGCCGTATAGTTTAGGCAGCTATACAAATGTTCTATGCAGTGCTCTTAGATGCAATGTATTGAGCCTGTTTTTATTTTATGTTACTGTATTTTCTCTCAATTTCTATTTCCCTTTTTAATTGACTGTTTTTATTGTTTTAAATTGTGTCTTGTTGCTTTTAATGTCTCTGTAAAGCACTTTGAATTAGCTTGTGTTGAATTGTGCTATACAAATAAACTTGCCTTGCCTTGCCTTATAAAGAAAGACAGACAGACAGAGAGACAGAGGGACAGACAGACAAATGATCATTTAAACAAAGCTGCTTTTCTTATCCTGTGGGGGTGTGAATGAATCAGTTAGTGTGCACAGTGCAGTCACAGTGCAGGTGCAGTCACAGTGCAGGTGCAGTCACAGTGCAGTTGCAGAGCAGTCACAGTGCAGGTGCAGTCACAGTGCAGGTGCAGTCACAGTGCAGTTGCAGTGCAGTCACAGTGCAGGTGCAGTCACAGTTGCAGTGCAGTGCAGTTACAGTTCAGCGCAGTTGCAGTGCAGTCACAGTGGAGGTGCAGATGCAGTGCAGTTACAGTGCAGCGCAGTTGCAGTGCAGTCACAGTGGAGGTGCAGTTGTAGTGCAGTTGCAGTGCAGTCACAGTGCAGTCACAGCACAGGTGCAGTCATGGTGCAGGTGCAGTCACAGTGCAGTGCAGTCACAAAACAGTCACAGTGCAGGTGCAGTCACAGTGCAGTCACAGTGCAGGTGGAGGTGCAGGTGCAGTGCAGTCACAGTGCAGGTGCAGGTTCAGTCACAGTGCAGTGCAGTTACAATACAGTCACAGTGCAGTTGCAGTGCAGTCACAGTGCAGGTGCAGTCACAGTGCAGGTGCAGTCACAGTGCAGTTGCAGTGCAGTCACAGTGCAGGTGCAGTCACAGTTGCAGTGCAGTGCAGTTACAGTTCAGCGCAGTTGCAGTGCAGTCACAGTGGAGGTGCAGATGCAGTGCAGTTACAGTGCAGCGCAGTTGCAGTGCAGTCACAGTGGAGGTGCAGTTGTAGTGCAGTTGCAGTGCAGTTGCAGTGCAGTCACAGTGCAGTCACAGCACAGGTGCAGTCATGGTGCAGGTGCAGTCACAGTGCAGTGCAGTCACAAAACAGTCACAGTGCAGGTGCAGTCACAGTGCAGTCACAGTGCAGGTGGAGGTGCAGGTGCAGTGCAGTCACAGTGCAGGTGCAGGTTCAGTCACAGTGCAGTGCAGTTACAATACAGTCACAGTGCAGGTGCAGTTGCAGTGCAGTCACAGCGCAGTTGCAGTGGCAGTGCAGTCAAAGTGCAGGTGCAGTCGCAGTGCAGTTGCAGTTACAGTGCAGTCACAGCGCAGTTGCAGTGCAGTCACAGTGCAGGTACAGTTGCAGTTGCAGTGCAGTCACAGTGCAGGTGCAGTTACAGTGCAGTCACAGTGCAGTGCAGGTGCAATACAGTTGCAGTGCAGGTACAGTTACAGTGCAGTTACAGTGCAGTGCAGTTACAATACAGTCACAGTGCAGTCACAGTGCAGTCACAGTGCAGTACAGTTACAATACAGTCACAGTGCAGTCAATCAATCAATTTTATTTATAAAGCCCAATATCACAAATCACAATTTGCCTCACAGGGCTTTACAGCATACGACATCCCTCTGTCCTTATGACCCTCACAGCTGATCAGGAAAAACTCACCAAAAAAACCCTTTAACAGGGAAAAAACGGTAGAAACCTCAGGAAGAGCAACTGAGGAGGGATCCCTCTTCCAGGACGGACAGACGTGCAATAGATGTCGTACAGAACAGATCAGCATAATAAATTAACAGTAATCCGTATGACACAATGAGACAGAGAGAGAGACAGAGAGAGAGAGAGATGCAGGACGGACGGTAATGACAGTAGCTTACAACAACATTAATGAAAGTAATAATATTATAATTATAGTTCTGGCTACTGTGGTACAATATGTTGAAAGTATATATTAGTATCTGGCAGTATACATGTGTGACAATAGTCATATGTGTATAATAACAGTAGAAGTATGACTAATGACTAATGATGGCAGCAGCAGCAGGAGGCATCTGACAGGACCACGGCAGCAGCACAACCACACACGTCACACTATCCAGGCACCGCTGAGAGAGACCGGTGTATTATAGGGGGTCCCCCGGCAGACTAGGCCTAAGTCAGCCTAACTAGGGGCTGGTACAGTGCAAGCCTGAGCCGGCTCTGACTATAAGCTTTATCAAAGAGGAAAGTCTTAAGTCTAGTCTTAAATGTGGAGACGGTGTCTGCCTCCCGGACCGTAACAGGAAGATGATTCCACAGGAGAGGAGCCTGATAGCTGAAGGCTCTGGCTCCTGATCTACTTTTGGAGACTTTAGGGACCACGAGTAACCCTGCGTTCTCAGAGCGCAGTGTTCTGGTGGGATAATATGGCACTATGAGCTCTCTAAGATATGACGGAGCTTGACCATTTAGAGCTTTATAAGTTAACAGTAGGATTTTAAATTCAATTCTGGATTTTACAGGGAGCCAGTGCAGAGAAGCTAAAACAGGAGAAATATGATCTTGTTTCTTAGTTCCTGTTAGTACACGTGCTGCTGCATTCTGAATTAGCTGGAGAGTTTTTAAGGACTTACTAGAGCTACCTGATAATAGAGAGTTACAGTAATCCAGCCTAGAGGTAACAAAAGCGTGGACCAATTTTTCTGCATCTTTTCGGGTCAGGATAGGTCTAATTTTCACAATATTACGCAGATGAAAAAATGCAGTCCGTGAGGTTTGTTTTAAATGAGAATTAAAAGACAAATCTTGATCAAATGTTACTCCGAGGTTTCTTACGGTAGTGCTAGAGGCCAGAGCAATGCCATCTAGAGAAACTATGTCATCAGATAAAGAGTCTCTGAGTTGATTGGGGCCAAGAACAATAACTTCAGTTTTGTCTGAATTTAACATCAGGAAATTGGTGCTCATCCAGGTTTTTATGTCTTTAAGGCAATTATGAAGTTTAGTTAATTGATTACTTTCTTCTGGCTTCATAGATAAATACAACTGCGTATCATCCGCATAACAATGGAAATTTACAGAGTGATTTCTAATGATGTTACCTAAAGGAAGCATATATAGAGTAAATAGGATTGGTCCGAGCACAGAACCTTGCGGAACTCCAAAACAAACTTTAGTACGTAAGGATGATTCATCATGAACGTGAACAAACTGAAAACGATCAGATAAATAAGATTTAAACCAGCTTAGTGCAGAACCTTTTAGGCCAATTAAGTGATCCAGTCTCTGCAGTAGAATTTGATGGTCAATTGTGTCAAACGCCGCACTAAGATCTAATAAAACAAGAACAGAGACAAGTCCTTTGTCTGAAGCAATCAGAAGGTCATTTGTAATTTTAACTAGTGCTGTCTCAGTGCTATGATGCACTCTAAATCCTGACTGAAATTCCTCAAATAAATTATTATCATGGAGAAAATCACACAGCTGGTCTGCGACTACTTTCTCAAGGATCTTTGACATAAAGGGAAGATTAGATATTGGTCTATAGTTGGCTAACACCTCTGGATCCAGGGTGGGCTTTTCTAGTAGAGGTTTAATTACAGCTACCTTAAAAGACTGTGGTACATAGTCTGTTAATAAGGATATATTGATCATACAATGTTTCCCATTAATTAACGAAACTATGGCGGCCCGCCATAGTTTAATTTGACCCGCCATAGTTTCTAAATAAAAGATTGAGGCTGCCGAAAGCATTGACTTCTCATGATATAAATAATATCTCGAACGCCATAACGTTTTGTGCCGATGTGCTCAGGCTGATCCAGCGCTCGACAGTGGCTGGGTGGAAATAAGTCAAAGGGCTCTAGTTTCCCGGCGCAGCGCGGGGTGGCGAATCCCACGCAGAGCTAGTTTCGAGCAGTGCAACCCGAGGTGCGCTCAGTTTGGTAGTTTGGCAGACCGAGGTGCGCTGAGATGGGTGTGGTGGCGCAGCAGGGGGAGGTGTCGACAGATCCAGCTTGGCGCAGTGACAGTTTCGTGCCAAAAGGCTTCGCCGAAGGTGCGCTAAAAGCTTGCCATCTGAAACCAGGTCTACTGTCAGCACAGGGGGAGCGCAGCCGGTGTAAGCCGAAGTTTGGCTGACCAGCGGACAGTGCGCACACGTCACCAAAACCTCACAGGCAGGTTTCCAAAATATCAGGCACATTAATAATGCACTAAATAGCCACAAAACCACTATTCAATGCAACTATCTGCAATCAGCACATAAATGTATCTCTATATCGACTGTCCCGTCACATCTGATGTCAGATGAAAGGGGATTGGCACGTTTGGCACGTTTGGCACGCGTAATGGAAACCCAACCTGATTTGATTAAACAGCTGCAAAGTAGTGAGTTCACATCCCTCTCAGCCAACCACAAACAGCCACAGCATCAGATAGGGAGTATATATTCAGCATCTGTCATCTTAGAAAAGTCAAAAGAAAAGAAACGGAGTGAGACTGCGAGAGAGAAAGAGAGAGAGCGCGCGCACACGAGAGAAACGCAGCATTGATTTACAGTTGTGGTGACCTCCTCCCAGGCTACCTTTGCATCATCAGCCCGTGGATGTCTGCTCGCAGTTCCGTATATTCGGACACTGCGAGCTTGGACCTCCCGGACCAAAACATCACTTTCTTCCTGGGAGAAGTTTGGCCGTCTGACGCTGCTGCTCTCTTCTGCCATAGCGAATTGAGTAAACTCTCATTACGCCTTTGCGTGGCGCATTTAAGGGCGAGGAGAGGGGCTCATTTGATTGGTGTGATGTGTGTAAAACCCACTCCACGCCTTCTCTCCTCCCTCTTTCCAACTTGCGCAGGTAGGAGGGACGGAGGTGGGACAGACGAGTAGCTGCGCCAGCGCGCACAGTGTGCCAAACTTGCAAAATCCACCTGGCCACACCCAGTTGGTGAAGCGCAGGTGCGCTGTACCCCCGCCTCGCCCGGTCTGCAAAACTAGAGCCCAAAGTGTGGAGAAGAGGGACCGGAAAAAGCAGCGGACCTCCGGGGAAGCCTGCTCCGTTCTCCCCGCAGTTAGGGACCGTTCGCCACGGCGCCACTGCTGGGCAGGGTGGAAATAAGTCCTGCAGAGTTTCAGAGGACCTGGAGAATGTTTTAGGATAGTAATAACATTATATAAGATAATCATATTACAAAGGTAATATAAGATTTAATAACATTAAAGACAAAATTAAATTGCAATACTTTTTCAAAACTTGATGATTTTACCTTTCAGTACATTTTGTATACAAATCCCCCCCCCCCCAATAGTTTCCCAAAATCCTGTGGGAAACACTGGATCATATCTAATATATGAGTGTTAACTAAAGGTAAGATCTCCTTAAGTAGCCTAGTTGGGATGGGGTCTAAGAGACACGTTGATGATTTAGATGAAGAAATCACTGCTCTATTAGTGTCACAGCCCTCAGCTCCCACAGTTCAAAGGTTGAGTCCCTACCTCTTTTAACCAGTCTCAGAAAAAACAGCCTCACTTCCTGTTCTTGAGGTGTTCTGTTTGATTAAACTTTATTCAGCCTGTTTACAATCTGACCCGATGACAGCAGGTCGTCTGATCTCATCTGATGTTTGTTTACACGTCAGTGTCTGAACAGATGCTGACTGCCTGCTCGCTACATGACATCACAGTCTGTATTTACCTGCTATGTCTCGTTGTCCAGGTGAGTCCAGGTGGGTCGGGGGCAGTGATGAAGTACGGCTTCCCCTCATTGGCCAACATCAAGACCAGAGAATCCTATGTCACCTCGTATGACACCCGCACACGCACTGCATCCTGGGTAATAGAGAGGCTAAGCCCTGCCTCCCTGAGCGGCCCATCAGACAGGAAGTACTGTGAGTTCAAAGAGGACGACAGGTGAGACATGAGGACAGGTAAAGACAGGATGTCAGACAGGACATTTAATCTTTATTTAAACCTGACTCCACCCCCCGCACAGCGTGCACGTGTTCCACAGAGCAACCAACGCCGACTACAGGGGGAGTGGCTTCGACAGAGGACACCTGGCAGCTGCAGCCAATCACAAGTGGAGTCAGAAAGCCATGGACGACACCTTCTACCTGAGCAACGTTGCACCCCAGGTAAAAGCGCACACACACACACACACACGCACACACACGCACACCAGTCTGCAGGTGTGTTAACGTCCTGTGTGTTCCGTGTTTAGAACCCTCACCTGAACCAGAACACCTGGAACAATCTGGAGAAGTTGTGTCGCTCTCTGACCAAATCCTACCTGAACGTGTACGTGTGCACGGGGCCGCTCTACCTGCCCAGGTGACACTCTGACTCTTCTTCTGAGGTGTCTGAATGCGGTGTGGGCGGGGCTACAGAGTTACATCAGCAGGTGTGTGTGTGTGTGTGTGTGTGTGTGTGTGTGCGTGTGCGTGTTTCAGGCAGGAGGCTGACGGGAAACTCTACGTTCGATATCAGGTGTTGGGACGAAACCATGTTGCCGTGCCAACGCACTTCTTCAAGGTGAGTTCACCTGTCTGATGTTGGTGATGGTGATGATGATGACAGTGATGATGGTGACGATGGCGATGGTCCTGTCCTGTGTGTCGTCAGGTGGTGATCCTGGAGCAGATCGACGGCAGGGGGGTGGAGCTTCGGTCGTATGTTTTACCCAATGAACCAGTGAATGAGAAGGTTCCTCTGGAGCGTTTCCTGGTTCCCATAGAAACCATTGAACGAGCATCAGGACTTCAGTTTGTCCCAAACATCATGAAGAGGACCAGCAGCCTGCAGGCCATCACCGCCAGATAGATACATTACCCACAATGCACTGCATCTGTGAGTCTAAATCACCACCAGTTAAACCTCATCTAAACCAAACCCTCTGGAACCAGCAGTAAGCCTTCAGACATGGTACCTAGAGCCTCGGTGTGTTCAGACAGTCCTCTTAAATGTGGGCGGGGTTGTTGTCACTCACTGCTCCGTCCAGCACTCGCTGTATTTCCTCATCAGCGGTGACACAGATGGAAGTCTGCACCTGGTTTATCGTCCACAGAACGAGGCTGCACGCCCACATTTTCACAACAAAATAGAACAGACTGCAGTGAGAGTCTCTCTCCATGGGATATTTAAAAATAGCAGCTTTGTGCATTTAGTCCTTCTCAGGCAAGCTCAGGGGTTTAATGTTGCTGTAGCCCACAGGAAGTGAGGATTAGAATATATGACCTTCACATAATCCGCTCCAAATTAATCTGTAGTTTTAAAGTCATTACTAAAAGTGTGTGTCATATAAAAACTAAAGTGATGGTCAAAGTTGTCACAGTGAAATTTAAGGTGTGCTGATGGATTCACGTCATCAACTCATGCATTGAGTAACATTACAAGTTAACGTTCCACCTTAAAAGTTGCCGGCAGTCGGCCCAGTGAATGAAGTTATTTTTTTCTCTTTCATTTTATAGTTGTAGTTTACTGATGTATGAACAGAGGTTACATAAAACCAGAGTGAGCGTCCTCTACTGACCAATCAGACTGCAGGGTTCCTAGCTCCACCTTTTAGTACCAGATCTGTGTGCTAGGTACCCCAACAGAGGGGGGACCAAACATGGGGACGCTAAGGAACGCTTCTGTTGGGACCATCCACAACTTTTACTGTGGAGACATTAACTATGAACAGTATTAACATTATTGATTATTCCTGATGTCTTTACTCAGAGAGCCGACGTGTTTCCTGCAAGACGCCTGCTGGACAGCATCATCATGTGACCGTGTGACATCATCATGTTTGTATATTATTATATTTGATATTTCAGAGATAATTGTGATTAAAGATGATCAATAAATAATAATCAGCTGTCATTGATTGCTGTTCGTCTTTAAGTGCTTCTGTAGATAAAAACTCTTAACCTGTTTTCACTTTAAGGGTTTTAATTAATTCATTCATTCATCAATCACATTTGGGCCTTAAATCTCACTTCCCCCTTAAACTCTGCAGATAATCCATTAACCCCACAGTTTACCTTCGCCTTTGGAGAAGTTAAGGTATCTGTTATTGTACTTTGACAGGCTTAAGGGGTTCTAACTCTCAGCTGATGCAGAAAATAATAATAAATAATCCCTTAATAAACTCCATTAATCTAACCTAAATCTGATGAAAGGGGAACTAATGTTTTTTTCAACCTGGGCCCGATTTTCTGATCTCCTTTTGTCTAAATGAGTGATAGGATGTTCAATATGTGACATTTCTCCAGTACGAAGCTAGGGCTGACCTGCCTGCAGCTATATTAAATAATAGGGCACTCAGACAGCGTCAAACAACGTCAAAATACATCCACTAAAAGTGCATTTTTTTCACACAGATAGGCTCGGATTGTTAGTATAATTATCTGACAACATAACGGAAAGGAGAAATGAACGTCTGTGTTTACCTTTAGCTGGATTCAGACATGTTCCTCTGCCTGTTGCTGCTCCCTCTCTCTCCTCGTCCGCTCTTCAGTTTCAATGAGCTCTGCGTCCGTGTACATGTAACACTCAGTGTTCAAATAAATAGGGGCGCTCATCAAATTCAAATGGCTCATCCAGATCCAGCTGGTCAAAATCGGGTAAGTCAGTTCGTAAGTTCCCCTTTAATGAGAGTCCCTTAACTTTTTACCTTTAAGAAACTTAAGCCTTAACTTTGCTCATTCAGTCATTAAAAGTTCTGTTACTAAGGGAATGATTAAGGGATATGTTATGGGATGTTAAATGAATATTTAATGAGGTCTAGATCTAAGGGCTTTTAAACTGATACAGATAAACACCTTATTTTTACACCTAAATCTTATTGGTCAGTTCAAAAGCCCTTAAACATAAACCCCCTTTTCTGTTGTAATGCATTAATTAACAATGTGAATCTCAATGACGTATTGATCAGTGATGAGTGGGTGATTGACAGAGGCTCAGACAGGAAACAGGAAGTAAATATTTAATTAGAAAACCAAATCAGCACAAATTCAAAAAGACTTTAAAAATGAAAGTTTGTTGAGTTCGTTCAACGGCTCCATGTCAGAGTTCCGTTTATCTCTTGGAGCAGTGAGGGTCAGGGAGCAGTTTACAGGAAGTGTGGCAGCTGGCGGCGGCGAACAGGTGACCGTCAGCCGATTACAAAAAGGCATGGTGTCACCAGCAGACAAAGTTTCACTCGTACGAACAGAAACGTCCCAATCTGATTTAACATCAGTCCAAATGACATCATCACCTCGCTGTCCGACGTGTCTGTGTGGGTCATGTGATCATGGTGACATCAACGCCGCTTTCGCCACAGCAGATCTGTTGGCTCTCATAACTGTTAGACTCTGCTACCTCATATCGCAGGCATACACCGGCGTGATAACAGTGCACATCCACACTCTGACAGGAAGCCAGCCAATCATATCGGAGAAGGGGCGGGGCCTGCTGTTCTCTACAGGCGTCTTCGTCCTGATTGGCCGGAGGTCAGCTGACTGTTGTCCACCTCTATGAAGTCGTCCTCTCCATCTTGCGAGCCGATGATGTCAGACAGCAGGTAGCTGGTGTCGTTGTGCGCCTCCTCCTGCTCCTCCTCCCTGCTGAGCCTCCTCAGCTTCTCCTTCAGGACGGGAACCACCCTCAGCTGCAGGAAGTCCACGATCTCTGAGCAGACAGGAAGTGACATCACACATTACATCAACATTCATTAAACACTGTCTGTAGAGCGGAGTATCTTTGATCCATTAGAGTACTTAAGTTAATACTTTAATTACTTCATAAGGTACTTCATTACACACTGAGAAATACTATAGTACTGAGTAACAGTACTGCAGTAGTGAGTAATAGAGTATTGTAGTAGTGAATAATGGAATACTGAAGTAGTGAATAATGAAGTACTAAGTAACAGAGTACTGTTGTGGTGAGTAATAGATTACTATAGTACCACATTCTGTAGTCGTGAGTAATAGATTACTATAGAAGTGAGTAAAAGAGTACTGTAGTAATGAGTAATAAATTACTGTAGAAGTGAGTAATAGATTACTGTAGTAGTAGTGAGTAATTGGTTACTCGAGTAGGTACCTCCGTAGGATAAACTGGTCCAATTGGGAACTCTGGAAACTTTCAGTCTGTGGAAACTTTTCTGTACACACAACGGAGTCACGTTACTGCAACACAACAACACAGGAGGACTGTTAGTACTACTGTCAGGACACTTCAGTACTACTGTCAGGACACATGTACTACTGTCAGGACACTTCAGTACTACTGTCAGGACACTTCAGTACTACTGTCAGGACACTTCAGTATTATTGTCAGGACACGTGTACTACTGTCAGGACACTTCAGTACTACTGTCAGGACACTTCAGTACTACTGTCAGGACACTTCAGTACTACTGTCAGGATACATGTACTACTGTCAGGACACATCAGTACTACTGTCAGGACACATCAGTACTGCTGTCAGGAAACGTACTACTGTCAGGACACTTCAGTACTACTGTCAGGACACTTCAGTATTACTGTCAGGACACTTCAGTACTACTGTCAGGACACTTCAGTACTACTGTCAGGATACATGTACTACTGTCAGGACACATCAGTACTACTGTCAGGACACATCAGTACTGCTGTCAGGAAACGTACTACTGTCAGGACACTTCAGTACTACTGTCAGGACACTTCAGTATTACTGTCAGGACACTTCAGTACTACTGTCAGGACACTTCAGTACTACTGTCAGGACATTTCAGTATTACTGTCAGGACATGTGTACTACTGTCAGGACACATGTACTACTGTCAGGACACTTCAGTACTACTGTCAGGACACTTCAGTACTACTGTCAGGACACTTCAGTACTACTGTCAGGACACTTAAGTACTACTGTCAGGACACATCAGTACTACTGTCAGGACACGTGTACTACTGTCAGGACACTTCAGTACTACTGTCAGGACACTTCAGTACTACTGTCAGGACACTTCAGTACTACTGTCAGGACACATCAGTACTACTGTCAGGACACGTGTACTACTGTCAGGACACTTAAGTACTACTGTCAGGACACATCAGTACTACTGTCAGGACACATGTACTACTGTCAGGACACGTGTACTACTGCCAGGACACTTCAGTACTACTGTCAGGACACATCAGTACTACTGTCAGGACACATCAGTACTACTGTCAGGACATGTGTACTACTGTCAGGACACGTGTACTACTGTCAGGACACTTCAGTATTACTGTCAGGACACTTCAGTATTATTGTCAGGACACGTGTACTACTGTCAGGACACTTCAGTACTACTGTCAGGACACATCAGTACTACTGTCAGGACACGTGTACTACTGTCAGGACACGTGTACTACTGTCAGGACACTTCAGTATTACTGTCAGGACACTTCAGTATTACTGTCAGGACACTTAAGTACTACTGTCAGGACACATCAGTACTACTGTCAGGACATTTCAGTATTACTGTCAGGACATGTGTACTACTGTCAGGACACATGTACTACTGTCAGGACACATGTACTACTGTCAGGACACGTGTACTACTGTCAGGACACTTCAGTACTACTGTCAGGACACATGTACTACTGTCAGGACACATGTACTACTGTCAGGACATGTGTACTACTGTCAGGACACTTAAGTACTACTGTCAGGACACATCAGTACTACTGTCAGGACACATGTACTACTGTCAGGACACGTGTACTACTGTCAGGACACTTCAGTATTACTGTCAGGACACGTGTACTACTGTCAGGACACATCAGTACTACTGTCAGGACACATCAGTACTACTGTCAGGACACTTCAGTACTACTGTCAGGACACTTAAGTACTACTGTCAGGACACATCAGTACTACTGTCAGGACACATGTACTACTGTCAGGACACGTGTACTACTGTCAGGACACATCAGTACTACTGTCAGGACACATCAGTACTACTGTCAGGACACATGTACTACTGTCAGGACATGTGTACTACTGTCAGGACACTTAAGTACTACTGTCAGGACACATGTACTACTGTCAGGACATCAGTACTACTGTCAGGACACTTAAGTACTACTGTCAGGACACTTAAGTACTACTGTCAGGACACATGTACTACTGTCAGGACACGTATACTACTGTCAGGACACTTCAGTATTACTGTCAGGACACGTGTACTACTGTCAGGACACTTCAGTACTACTGTCAGGACATTTTAGTATTACTGTCAGGACACTTCAGTATTACTGTCAGGACACATGTACTACTGTCAGGACACTTCAGTACTACTATCAGGACATTTCAGTATTACTGTCAGGACACGTGTACTACTGTCAGGACACTTCAGTACTACTGTCAGGACACTTCAGTACTACTGTCAGGACACGTGTACTACTGTCAGGACACTTCAGTACTACTGTCAGGACACGTGTACTACTGTCAGGACACTTCAGTACTACTGTCAGGACACATGTGTACTACTGTCAGGACACGTGCACTACTGTCAGGACACGTGTACTACTGTCAGGACACATGTTGTGTACTACTGTCAGGACACTTCAGTACTACTGTCAGAACACTTCAGTACTACTGTCAGGACACGTGCACTACTGTCAGGACACGTGTACTACTGTTAGGACACATGTGTACTACTGTCAGGACACATGTTGTGTACTACTGTCAAGACACATCAGCACTACTGTCAGGACACATGTTGTGTACTACTGTCAGGACACATGTTGTGTACCAGTACTACTGTCAGGACACATGAGTACTACTGTCAGGACACATGTTGTGTACCAGTACTACTGTCAGGACACATGAGTACTACTGTCAGGACATGAGTACTACTATCAGGACACCAGTACTAATGTCGTCATCTTCATCATCATCATCGTCATCACTGTCAGAGAGCAAAATAAAATCCTGCGTTTACTCACCCGATGGTGTGAGCGACCTCGTCCCAGTCGATGTCAGCCATGTCGTTCACCTGCATGTTGTACAGCCTGAAACAGACAGTTAGTTTGTCTTCATCATCATCATCATCATCATCGTACCTGATAGGATGACACGTTTAAACCACACGGAGCTGTAATCACATGACAAGTGACATCACATTAATCATTAATGAAGGATGAATTAAAGGGACAGTTCAGATATTTTGGAGTTGGTGTGTGTCCTAGAGAAGACAGCGGTCGTCTCATCTCAGAGAAGCTCAGTGATGTCCTGCTGTGGGCGGAGCAACAATAAGACACGTTTTAGACACCTTATAAAATCACCATCAGTTTGTCCACACTGTGTGACACTCCTCTGGCACTACTTTTTCTTAGCCTTAGAACGTCTGTTCTTACATGTGAGCACAGCAGTGTATCATGCCACAGGTCAAACATCTGAACTGTCCTTTTAAGGGTCTCCAGGCTGTCTGAGACACACTGTCCACATACTTTCGGATCTATGTGTTATATCCTGTCCATGTCCACAGGAAACAGAGCTTTTATTGTGAAAGGCTGTCTTACGTGTTGATGAGGTGGATTTTAGCCTGAAGTCCTTCAGGTCCTCTGTTGAAGGTGCTGACACCTGAAGACAGTTTGGACTTCAAGAGGGAGAACCTGAAGGACACACAGACATCACACTTGGACACCTGGACAACTGAAGAACTGGAAACTTGAACAAATGAACACCTGGACACCCTACAGTATCAGAATGAGTACCAGTACCACTACCAGTATAGCAGGAAACCCAGCAGGTGTACTGACCACTTGAGTCGACACTGGCTCCAGGACCTGGTCCCGACCTGCTGACTGATCTCCTTCCAGGGCAGGTTGTTACACAGCTGGTCTCTGCTCAGACCAGGACCAGTAGAGCTTTGCTGGACCAGAACCTCCAGGTGGGCCTTCAGAGCCTGCTTCAACCTAGACTCCTCGTCTGGACTCCACGAACCGCGACCTGCAGCTGGATGGACACAGGTGAGGGTCAGGTTACTGTGACAGCTGCAGAGAACTCATCTGAATAAAGACGTCGCCAGTGTTGTAACAGAACCTGAGAGAACCTCAGGTTATGGGTGTTTACCGAGGCTGACGAAGCGTTTCTGTAAAGAGTATACGCTGCGATCCATCTTCTCAGAGATCTTCCTCCAGTCGTTGCCGTGGAGATTCTGTAACTTCATCAGAGAACACACCTCCTCCTCTGAGTACCTGGAACAGGACGACCACAGGTAGAACATGAACATACAGAGAACACATAGTCAGGATGTGGAGATACAGAGGGTTCCACAGATAGATCATAGAATGTTTTTGTCCGAGTACAGAAACAGACTCATAATCAGTTTGACCTCTGACCTTCCCATGTGGTTTCTGTCGTCAAAAATCTTTTTGGCTCTTGTGTGAACTTGATGGCACGTGCGAGGAATCCCCTCGGCTGGACGGGCACAGAGAGACAGAAAGTTGATTAATGTATGGAGGTTATATTAGTAACTATTGACAGTCTGTGTTTCATGGGGTTAAGTTTTATTAGAACTTTGTTTCAGACAGGGCCAAAGCAGTGCTACACACCCACACTGCAGTACTACACACACATACACACACACACACACACAGCAGTACTACACACAAACACAGCAGTACTACACACAAACACACTGCAGCACTACACACACACACACACACACAGCAGTGCTACACACCCACACTGCAGTACTACACACACATACACACACACACACACACACAGCAGTACTACACACAAACACACTGCAGCACTACACACACACACACACACACACACACACAGCAGTGCTACACACCCACACTGCAGTACTACACACACATACACACACACACACACACACACACACACACACACACACACACACACACCAATCATGATGTTTGTGTTTCTTTACGTACCGATTCTCTCCAGGAAGTGATGTCGTGCTCTCAGCTTCTTAATCTCTACCTCCTGATCTTTGTACCTCTGAGGAAACAGAAGCTGATTGGCCGAGCTGATGCCTGTTAGAGCCAGGAAGTCTGCCACGTTCTTTCTGATTCGCTGATTCTCTTCCTGAGAGCACCGCCCCCGACGCAAAGACACACCTGGAGGACGAAGGACAGGTGAACACGCAGTAGTTCAAGAATTGTCCTCATAAACACCTGACTGATTACAGTATCGGCACCTGGTTGTTTACAGTATCGGCACCTGGTTGTTTACAGTACCGGCACCTGGTTGTTTACAGTATCCGTACCTCGTTGTTTACAGTATCCGTACCTCGTTGTTTACAGTATCCGTACCTCGTTGTTTGCAGTATCGGTACCTCGTTGTTTGCAGTATAGGTACCTCGTTGTTTGCAGTATCGGTACCTCGTTGTTTACAGTATAGGTACCTCGTTGTTTGCAGTATAGGTACCTCGTTGTTTACAGTATAGGTACCTTGTTGTTTGCAGTATAGGTACCTCGTTGTTTACAGTATAGGTACCTCGTTGTTTGCAGTATAGGTACCTCGTTGTTTACAGTATAGGTACCTCGTTGTTTACAGTATCGGCACCTCGTTGTTTACAGTATCGGCACCTCGTTACCTCATCGTTTATAGTATCTGCACCTGGTTGTTTACAGTATCGGTACCTCGTTACCTCGTTGTTTACAGTATAGGTACCTTGTTGTTTGCAGTATCGTTACCTCGTTGTTTACAGTATAGGTATCTTGTTGTTTGCAGTATAGGTACCTCGTTGTTTACGGTATCGGCACCTGGTTGTTTACAGTATCGGCACCTCGTTACCTCATCATTTATAGTATCTGCACCTGGTTGTTTACAGTATTTGTACCTTGTTGTTTCAAGTACTTGAAGCGCTGCAGGTCGTATCTCAGCAGTTTGTTGATCTGATCAGCTGATTTCTTCTCCACGCCTGGAACAAACTCCTGAAGCTCCTTTAATGATGCCCAGTCCACTCTGACATCACAGGAAATACACTGTTAACACTGCGCTATGATTGGACCAGAGAAACACTGCACAATGATTGGACCACGAACGAATTTTACAATACAACTTCTTTCTTACAATGTTATGACTTAATCTCACAACATCACGATTGACTTTAAGACTTTATCTCAAAACACTATGACTGTATCGTACAACATCGTGACTTATCTTACGTTACAACTATCTTTTTTTAAGACTTTATCTCAAACTGTTACAAATCATACAACATTATGGCTTTGATCTTACAATGTTAAGACTTTATGTAACACTACAAGTTTTATCTTAATCTCTCAACATCACGACTAACTTTTAGACTTTATCTCAAAACACTACGACTGTATCGTACAACATTATGACTTTTATCTTACAACGTTACTGCTACTTTGTTACAACTTCTTCCCAAAATGTGACGAATGTATCTCACAATGTTATGGCTCTATCTTAAACTTTACAACTTCTGTCTTTCTTTACAACTTCACCTTAAAACATTAAGACTTTATTTTATGTTACAACTTTGATTTTTTTTAAGTGACAACTTTAATATTACAATACGATTTTTATTGTACATCTTTCAATGTTTACACTTTCTTACATTGCAACTTTATCTTAATGTTACAAATGTATCTTACAATATTACGACTTTTCTGTAACCACTTTATCCCACAATATTAAGACATTATTTTACATTACGACTTATTTATCTTACAACATTATGACTGTATTTTATGTTACGATTTTCTCTTACGATGTTATGTCTTTATGTAACGTTACAACTGTATCATCTAATAATGGACACTGTTAATGCAGACTCCTTTTCTTCTAACATTTAAACTTCTTTATCGTAACTTTGAGACTTAAAACTTTGTAAACAGAATATCTGACGTTATTGACATCTCAGAAGTTTTCTTTCACTGTTTCACTGCGACGACAAGTTACATTAATAACAATAAAAATAATAAACAGAAGAACTTACTGCTCCTCTCCTTCAGCTCCTCTTCTTTTCTTCTTCACTCCTTCTCTTCCTCCTCCTGTCGTCCTCTTCTTCGTCTCTCCCACCTTCTCTTTTGCTCCTCTCCTCTCCTTCCCTCTCTCCTTCTTCCTCTTCTTCTCTCCTACAGTCCCTCCTTCCTGTGACATCACTTTCTCCCCTCTCTTCTTCTTCTTCTTCTTCTCTCCTTCCTGTGACATGACTTGCTCCACACTCTCTTCTTTCGTATTCTTTTTCTTCGTGGCAATGTCGTCTGTCTCTCTGTGGTTATGGTCTGTTGTTACCATGGCGATGCTCTCCTCACCATGCCCTTCCTTGTGTTTCTTTTTCTTCTTATTCTTCTTTTCTGCTGTGTTGGTTTCTGCCGCGTCCTGCACCTCCTCCTTCACCTCCTCCTCCTCCTGCCTTTCCATTCTCTTCTTCTTCTTCCTCTTCTTCTTCTTCTCCGGGCTGCTCACATCAGCAGGAGGAGGAGGAGGAGGGTGAAGACTGTCCTCCTCTTTCTCTCTCGTCTTCTTCTTTTCTGCTTTCTCAGGTGTTTCGATGTCCACAGGTGTGGGACACTCCTCCATCTCTGACCTCCTCCTCTTCTTCTTCTGAGGGGAGAGACAATCTGCAGGAGGATTCATGACAGAAGAAGGAGGAGGTGATGGAGGAGATGACGAAGGAGGAAGTGATGGAGGAGGTGCAGACTTGATGCTGTTGATCAGTTTGTTGCTGAAGCTGTAAAAGAAGAAACAACGTTCAGGTTAAAGGTGTCCTCAAGTCTCACTGTGTCTCCTGTCTCACTGCGTCCTCCTGCATCCTCCTGTCTCACTGCGTCCTCCTGTCTCATTTCGATGTAGTATAGCAGCGTACAGACTGATGTAGCGTAGCAGTGTACAGACCCATGTAGCGTAGCAGTGTACAGACCCATGTAGCGTAGCAGTGTACAGACTGATGTAGCGTAGCAGCGTACAGACCCATGTAGCGTAGCAGTGTACAGACTGATGTAGCGTAGCAGCGTACAGACCCATGTAGCGTAGCAGTGTACAGACCCATGTAGCGTAGCAGTGTACAGACTGATGTAGCGTAGCAGCGTACAGACCCATGTAGCGTAGCAGTGTACAGACTGATGTAGCGTAGCAGTGTACAGACCCATGTAGCGTAGCAGCGTACAGACTGATGTAGCGTAGCAGTGTACAGACCCATGTAGCGTAGCAGTGTACAGACTGATGTAGCGTAGCAACGTACAGACCCATGTAGCGTAGCAGTGTACAGACCCATGTAGCGTAGCAGTGTACAGACTGATGTAGCGTAGCAGTGTACAGACCCATGTAGCGTAGCAGCGTACAGACTGATGTAGCGTAGCAACGTACAGACCCATGTAGCGTAGCAGTGTACAGACCGATGTAGCGTAGCAGTGTACTGACCCATGTAGCGTAGCAGTGTACAGACTGATGTAGTGTAGCAGTGTACAGACCGATGTAGCGTAGCAGTGTACAGACCCATGTAGTGTAGCAGTGTACAGACTGATGTGGTGTAGCAGTGTACAGACTGATGTAGCGTAGCAGTGTACAGACTGATCAATCAATCAATCAATCAATCAATCAATTTTATTTATAAAGCCCAATATCACAAATCACAATTTGCCTCACAGGGCTTTACAGCATACGACATCCCTCTGTCCTTATGACCCTCACAGCTGATCAGGAAAAACTCCCCAAAAAACCCTTTAACGGGGAAAAAAAACCAGTAGAAACCTCAGGAAGAGCAACTGAGGAGGGATCCCTCTTCCAGGACGGACAGACGTGCAATAGATGTCGTACAGAACAGATCAGCATAATAAATTAACAGTAATCCATATGACACAATGAGAGAGAGAGAGAGAGAGAGAGAGAGAGAGAGAGAGAGAGAGAGAGAGAGAGAGAGAGAGAGAGAGAGAGAGATGCAGGTAATGACAGTAGCTTACAACAACATTAATGAAAGTAATAATATTATAGTTATAGTTCTGGCTACTGTGGTACAATATGTTGAAAGTATGTATTAATATCTGGCAGTATACATGTGTGACAATAGTCATATGTGTATAATAACAGTAGAAGTATGACTAATGACTAATGATGGCAGCAGCAGCAGGAGGCATCTGGCAGGACCACGGCAGCAGCACAACCACACACGTCACACTGTCCAGGCACCGCTGTGATATGAGTTAATCTGAGAGACAGTGGAGCACAAAGGCTCCGGAGAAGAAGCCGAGTTAGTGACATCCAGAATGGCCGAGTTAGCAAGATGCAGTAATAGGATGAGAGAGAGAGAGAGAGAGAGAGAGAGCCGATGACTGATGTAGCGTAGCAGTGTACAGACCCATGTAGCGTAGCAGTGTACAGACTGATGTAGCGTAGCAGTGTACAGACCCATGTAGCGTAGCAGCGTACAGACTGATGTAGCGTAGCAGTGTACAGACCCATGTAGCGTAGCAGTGTACAGACTGATGTAGCGTAGCAGCATACAGACTGATGTAGCGTAGCAGTGTACAGACCCATGTAGCGTAGCAGCGTACAGACTGATGTAGCGTAGCAGTGTACAGACCCATGTAGCGTAGCAGTGTACAGACTGATGTAGCGTAGCAGCATACAGACTGATGTAGCGTAGCAGTGTACAGACTGATGTAGCGTAGCAGTGTACAGACTGATGTAGCGTAGCAGTGTACAGACTGATGTAGCGTAGCAGCATACAGACTGATGTAGCGTAGCAGTGTACAGACTGATGTAGCGTAGCAGCGTACAGACTGATGTAGTGTAGCAGTGTACAGACTGATGTAGCGTAGCAGCATACAGACTGATGTAGTGTAGCAGTGTACAGACTGATGTAGCGTAGCAGCATACAGACTGATGTAGCGTAGCAGTGTACAGACCCATGTAGCGTAGCAGCATACAGACTGATGTAGTGTAGCAGTGTACAGACTGATGTAGCGTAGCAGCGTACAGACTGATGTAGCGTAGCAGCATACAGACCCATGTAGCGTAGCAGCATACAGACTGATGTAGCGTAGCAGCGTACAGACTGATGTAGCGTAGCAGTGTACAGACTGATGTAGCGTAGCAGCGTACAGACTGATGTAGCGTAGCAGTGTACAGACTGATGTAGCGTAGCAGTGTACAGACTGATGTAGCGTAGCAGTGTACAGACTGATGTAGCGTAGCAGTGTACAGACTGATGTAGCGTAGCAGTGTACAGACTGATGTAGCGTAGCAGTGTACAGACTGATGTAGCGTAGCAGTGTACAGACCCATGTAGCGTAGCAGTGTACAGACCCATGTAGCGTAGCAGCATACAGACTGATGTAGCGTAGCAGCGTACAGACTGATGTAGCGTAGCAGCGTACAGACTGATGTAGCGTAGCAGTGTACAGACTGATGTAGCGTAGCAGTGTACAGACTGATGTAGCGTAGCAGCGTACAGACTGATGTAGTGTAGCAGTGTACAGACCGATGTAGCGTAGCAGCGTACAGACCCATGTAGCGTAGCAGCATACAGACTGATGTAGCGTAGCAACGTACAGACTGATGTAGCGTAGCAGCGTACAGAGTGATGTAGCATAGCAGCATACAGACCCATGTAGCATAGCAGCGTACAGACTGATGTAGCGTAGCAACGTACAGACCCATGTAGCGTAGCAGCGTACAGACTGATGTAGCATAGCAGCGTACAGACTGATGTAGCGTAGCAGTGTACAGAGTGATGTAGCATAGCAGCGTACAGACTGATGTAGCGTAGCAGTGTACAGAGTGATGTAGCATAGCAGCATACAGACCCATGTAGCGTAGCAGCGTACAGACTGATGTAGCGTAGCAGTGTACAGACCCATGTAGCGTAGCAGCGTACAGACTGATGTAGCGTAGCAGCATACAGACCCATGTAGCGTAGCAGCGTACAGACTGATGTAGCATAGCAGCATACAGACCCATGTAGCGTAGCAGCGTACAGACTGATGTAGCGTAGCAGCATACAGACCCATGTAGCGTAGCAGCGTACAGACTGATGTAGCGTAGCAGCGTACAGACTGATGTAGCGTAGCAGTGTACAGAGTGATGTAGCATAGCAGCGTACAGACCCATGTAGCGTAGCAGCGTACAGACTGATGTAGCGTAGCAGTGTACAGACCCATGTAGCGTAGCAGCGTACAGACTGATGTAGCGTAGCAGCATACAGACCCATGTAGCGTAGCAGCATACAGACCCATGTAGCGTAGCAGCGTACAGACTGATGTAGCGTAGCAGCGTACAGACTGATGTAGCGTAGCAGCGTACAGACTGATGTAGCGTAGCAGCGTACAGACTGATGTAGCGTAGCAACGTACACACTGAGCAGCAGATCTGGTTTTACCCTCCTCTGTCTGAGAGCCACCAGCACCAGATGATCAGTGAGCCTCAGTTAATGAACACTGACAGAACCTCAGAACAATAAACAGAACAGTTAGAACCAGACACTACGGTCCCTTCATTAGGAGAACAGATCCTACAGAACATGTTACTGAAATAAAAATCTAAATAATTAAATTCAGTTATTAAATTTAATTTACAGAGTTCAGTTCTAAAAGTTTCTCAGTTGAATAAAAAGTATAGAGATAGACTGTATGACGTTTGTTCTGCAGGATCTGTTCTCCTGATGAAGAGACCGTAGTGTCTGGTTCTGACTCTTCTCAGTTTATTGTTCTGAGGTTCTGTTTGTGTTTATTAACTCACTGATAATCTGATGGTTCTCTGTGTTCTCAGACAGAGAAGGGTAAAATCAGACTGTTCTTCTCTGTGTCAGTCGTTCTTCAGAGAACAGTTCAGCTGATCACAGTGGTTCTGTAACCCAGACCTGAACCCGAACGTGACCCCAGACCTGAACCCGAACTGCTGTGGTTCTGTTAGTGGACGTGATAAAGACTGGTTTCTTACAGACCTCAGGAGAACCTTTAACACAGAACCCTGAACAACACAAACACACAGACCAGACAACAGTCAGTGACCTGGACCACTGAGCCCAGACCTGAACCACTGAGCCCAGTAGGGCTGGGCAATATGGCCTAAAAAAAATCTCCGATTTTTTCACAAAAAATCCCATTCATGATTTAAATCGATTTTTTCCCCCTCCTAGTTAAAAAAATATATATATATTTGCAGCCTGGTAGCACATACCTGGGGTCCAAAGCTTTCAGCATGTGAATAAACCCCAGCCTTTTCACAGTAGCCTATATATGGGCACCATATCTCTTGCAATATATATGGCGATCTGTGATCACTTTCCACCGGACCCCATACGGCATTGTTCCCCCGACCATCACATTGGATCACAACAGAAGTCATTTAAGGTTACCTTTCCTATAGAACAGGTCTATACCTTGTCCTTTTATTAAACAAACTAAATAGCCTTATGTTACAGGCTGAGCCTGATGTGTGTGGCTTGTGTGTGTATGTGTGTAGTTGATGTAGGAGGTATGAGACGTTAGTGCGCCGGGTGTGGTGTGTGACGTTAGACGGATGTGCCCCAGGAAGAAAGTGAGGCATGTGCTATGTTGTTTACATCGAGCAGCCACAGTGAAGAAGCCTACGCAGTTCTGCATGCTGTTTTTGAGTTATTTCCCTCTATGTAAAAGTCAGACACTGATGAGAGAGGCTGTGCATCATCCCTGCAGTGCTGAAAATAAAGTGCCGTTCTTTAACCCAGACGAAGTCCCGTTGTTTATGTGTCGTTGCCACAACGAGCTAACACAAGCTAAAGGAGCTAATGGTCTTTGGAGGTCCATTTACTACGGTTCGGGGGTCTGCCAGCTTGGCGTTGGTAACGCTTAGAACACACACACACAGGTGAGCACACAAAAGCGCTGAAGAACTCGTTCCCTTTCTTGAGAACGAGTTCTTCAGCGCTCGCTGCCATGTTGTTTGTGTATTAAGCGCGCGGGGGGAGACCAGAGCCGGAGATAAGACCGTCTCTCAGAGGAGAACCGGAACCAGAGCCGGGAGCAGACTCGATTATCGGAGCAGGAGTCTGGTCCTGGCCCTGAATCCAGACATGAACCCGGATATTTTACATATTTGATATATTTATTGACTCACCGTCTGTTTGTTTCTGCGGCTGCACGCGGCCTGAACGAGACACGCTGCTTGTTTACTTCCTGTTCTTCATCAGCGCATGCGCAGGGCGCCTTAAAGCGCAGCAGGAAGGGGGGGGGGGGTGTCTCACTCTGACCCAGTTTCTGTTCTTTGAAATGTAACTAAGTTCTTTGACTCCTCTCCAGCAGGTCAGGACAGGGATGAAGGACTTGTTGAAGGACTTGTTGAGGTTCCTGCAGGTTTTTGTCAGAGAACAGAAGAGGAACTAAATGTGGTTCTTAGATGTTCTTATTAAAGTCAGAGAGAACAGATGCTCACAGCTGATCAATATCTGATAGGTAACAGCTGATCTGATCGATCACACCTCGTCTCAGCAGGGACATGAGTTCGTGTGACTGAACTTCATGAAGCTGATTTCACCTAATTAATTTAAGACCAATAAACATCACTGTCATTAACATGTGGCGTGTTGGGTCTGAATGGGCAGAGTTTCCCAGCATGCACTGTGTTTAAATGTGTTGTAAATCAGTGACATCACATAGTGATGAATGTTTCTGTATGTCACAGTTGATGTGGTGGTCAAAGTTCAGTCGTAAACACAGTGATGACATCAGAGGGTCTGACAGGAAGCTGTCAAAGGGGAAGTAAAGAGCACTTCCTGTTTCAGAGTTGTTGAGAAACCTCAGTTCACCACATTTATTTTTCATAGTTCATTGAAGTTTAACAAATTAAATTTAAAATTAGATTTTTACTTTGAAAAGTAATAGTAAATAGTGAAAAGTGTATTTGATGTTTTGATGTTCATATGACAGAATTAAATGCCCAATCAACAACAAATATTATGTGAACCTGACATAAACTTCCTGTCAGATGAGGTCATGTGACACATTTATTTTGTGAAGCTGTTTCCAAAGCTTTACAGTGTTTGATGAGTTCAGAGATTTGTCACATCTCTGACTCTAGCTTATATTCTGATTTCATTGCTGGTTCATTTCAGTTTTTATATAAATAAATGTATTTTGTATAAACCTCTGACCTCACTCTCCTCTGACGCTGTCTCCACCGGCAGCCTGTCAGAGTCGCTCTTCGTCGTATTGTGTCTTTATGGCCTTGTTTCCTCTTAGTCATGTTGTCTTTACGGTCGTCTGTTGGTCGTCCTGTAGCAGTGTGGTCAGATACATTTATGACAACATGGCTTCATACGTTCTTTATTGTGTCGGACCTCCGTCCTGTCCTGGTGGAGTCAAGTCAGGGCTCCACACCAGAGATCAGCTGATGAGCCTCCAACATCACAGCTTGGACTGAGTGAGACCTGAAATCCCCACAAAGCTTCGGAGGAGGAGGAGGAGGAGGAAGAGATGAACGCTGGCGAAGAGGAGGTAAAGGTTGAATCTTCCCTCTATCGTTATGGGAACCTGAGATGGCAGGTTAATAAGATAGACGAGTTCACGTCACTCAGATTCACTTCCTGTATTTGAAGCGTTCTCTGGGACAAGAACTTCTGTCAGGATAAATAAAGTTTTATTGAACTGAATATTGATTTATCTGTGTGTGTGTGTGTGTGTGTGTGTGTGTGTGTGTGTGTGTGTGAGTGAGCTGCTGCAGTGACAGAGTTTCCCCTGTGAGGATCAATAATTACATTATTATATCTTACCTTAACCATGAGGACTTTTACTTCACACACTTCAGGTACATTCAGATCTCCTGTCGTTTAACTAAATGATCAACTGTGATTTTAGTCATAAACATAAAAATGCACAAAGATTTTTATTCAAAGTTTCAGTTCATTACAAATTCAACTCTTCAGATGCATAATGTGAAATATTCAGGTTAAGAAATAAGTCGTGTTTCAGTTCAGTTCTTTGTCTGTGGGTCAGAATCAAATCTGATGTTTAATAGATCAGTAGGATCAGTAACGTGTTATCGTCTCTAAAGACACAGAGACACTAGCTACGGGACAGACAAACATCCTCACTGGTCGTCATGGAGTTTCAGAGAAGAAGATAAATGTCTCATCACAGGATATCTTCTTTACGTATGACATCACACAGCGGCGAGCCATCTGGAGACAAAAAACACTGACACTGAACACGCCTGTTCAGTCCGTCACATGAAGAAAAAACATAAAATCCATTTTACTTCCTGAAAACAGTCGGACGACAAGAAGTAAGAAAAACCTCTCTCTGAGAAACAGAAACCTCTGTCTGCAGTCTGGAGGGGCGGAGTCAGCTGACATCAGTCAGACGCAGTTGCAGCGTGTCGAGACAACTTCTCTGTGGTTTTAAACATGACACCTAGATTAAGATTAAAGTTCCACTGATTGTCACACACCTGAGTGTGTGAAATTTGTTCTCCGCATTTGACCCATCCCGAGGGAGCGGTGAGCAGCAGCGGTGCCGTGCTCGGGAATCATCACACTTCATCTCATCATGAGGTCTGACGGCGTCGTTACAGAAACTTCATCAGTCTGAAATCATTTCTCAGTTCAGGAAGACATTTGGATTGTTGGTGTCACAGAAACATGTTTCCTGACTGCATGTAGAAAAACAAATCTTAAACTAAAACTGTCTTAGGTCAGAACAGGAATTCAGCTCGTACACAACCGACAAGCTTCTCATGTTAGGAATCTTAAATCAGGATGGTAAAGACTCCGTACATCCTAACGTCAAAGGAACTGATGAAAATGTGTCTGTACGGCGGTGAAGCTGAAGAAGGGGAACAACACCAACTCCCAGATGTTGAGATTCACCACCTTTCATCTAAAACTAGTGCGAGTATGGGTGTTTTTTTTTTAAACATTGGAAAACCTGCTAACATAGACTCCTCTCCCACTGACAGTGGAGAGTCATACTGGTCTGCTGCAGAGCTGTGCACTAGACCAGTATGATGCTCTGGTTTTATTTTTCTCTGCTCTCTGCTGTGTCACTTTCAATGTCACACACGGCCTGAAAACAGGTTAGTAAACTGCAGAGAGCAGCATGGAGGCCGATGAGAATGTCAAACCCAAAACAGACTGATCTAGACCCTTTACAGGCAGCTCGCCCATAAAGGGTGTAAAATTAGCACGTCCACCTGGGTGTTGTGTTTCTGTACTTCAGAACTTTGGACATGACAAGCAGTGAGGATCATTTTCTGTAACTAGGCCCCAGAACTGTGAGAATCAGAACTCTGATACTCAAGTTTTTAAACAAAGATCAAATCTGCAATCTGTCTGTTCTCTCTGATCTGTACCACCAAAATAAAACATCCTGTTGCTGTTATTAGTTGTTAAATGCTGCTGTCTTATTCAGGATCTCGTTCAAGAACTTTTTCAGGAATTTATTAAGGAACCTGCTCAGGAGTTTGTTCAAGAATTTGTTGAGGGGCTCCTTCTGGAACATCTTCGGGATCTTGCCCAGGAACTAATTTTGGAACTCGTTTGGGAACTCATTCAGAAACTCATCAGGGAAGTTGTTCAAGAACTTATTCAGGAACTGCTTCAGAGACTTGTTCCAGAATTTGTTGAGGAACTCATCCTAGAACTCTTTTAGGAACTCATCAAGGAACTAATTTAGGAACTAGTTCAGGAACTCATTCAGGAACTTGTTTGGGAACTCTTTCAGAAACTCATCAGGGAAGTTGCTCAAGAATTCATTCAAGAACTGCTTCAGAGATTTGTTCCAGAATTCGTTGAGGAACTCATCCTAGAACTCTTTAAGGAACTCATCAAGGAACTCAAGTAACTCATTTAGGAACTAGTTCAGGAACTCATTCAGGAACTTGTTTGGGAACTCTTTCAGAAACTCATCAGGGAAGTTGCTCAAGAATTCATTCAAGAACTGCTTCAGAGACTTGTTCCAGAATTCGTTGGGGAACTCATCCTAGAACTCCTTTAGGAACTCATCAAGGAACTCATTTAGGAACTAGTTTGGGAACTCATTCAGGAACTCATTCAGGAAGTCATTCAGGGACTCATTAGGCCCACTGAGGTGTAATAAACACGTTGAGTGTATTTCCTTCCTCAGAACAGGAGTAAAGATGATGTTTGAAATATTTTAAATCTTGTTTCTGTCCAAACGTTCCAGGTAACCGTCCTCTTCCTCCACTGCTCTGAGCAATGTGTCCCTGACAGGAGGACGAAGGTCAGGTGTGTCAGGTATATCATGAGTCACAAGAAACCTCTCATAAAACAAATTCTACAGGAACCTTAAACTGCAGTCACAACCCTCTGTCCTGTTCTCAGGTCAGACCTTCAGGGTGCGTTCACCATTTCATTGTCACTTTGTTTTTTCCATGACGACACAGTCTGAATTACTGATTCACTGAAACATCTAAAATAATCTCAAATGTCCCGATGAAAGATCCAGACTGGGTTCCACAGTCTGACACACAGGAGCAGTTCCTGTGGGCCCTGCTCTTCATCAGTGATGATGATGATGATGATGGGGGGAGAAGCCTGCTGTGTGTGTGTTGATGTGTGGATCGTGGCCATCCTCGGAGTGTGTTAGCAGCAGTGATGCTCTCTGTTCGTCCATCCTCCTGGACTGAACCCTCTGAACCAGACTGAAGAAGTCCTCCTGTCCCTCAGGAACTGAACCCACCACATCATCCAGGTCAGGGAGGGAACACCTCTGGTCCTCCATCCTGTCAGACTGTGGGACACAAAGAGACACATGATGAGACACAATGAGACATAATGAGACACAATAAGACACAGTGAGACATAGTGAGACACATGATGAGACACAGTGAGACACATGATGAGACACAATTAGACACAGTGAGACACACGATGAGACACAGGGAGACACAGTGAGACACATGATGAGACACAATTCGACAAGACTAGACTTAAGACTTTCCTCTTTGATAAAGCTTATTAGTTAGGCTTATAAGCTTATAAGCTAGTTAGGGCTGGCTCAGGCTTGCCCTGTACCAGCCCCTAGTTAGGCTGACTTAGGCCTAGTCTGCCGGAGGACCCCCTATAATACACCGGGCACCTTCTCTCCTTCTCTCTCTCTCTCTCTCTCTCTCTCTCTCTCTCTCGTATTCTATTACTGCATCTTGCTAACTCGGCCATTCTGGATGTCACTAACTCGGCTTCTTCTCCGGAGCCTTTGTGCTCCACTGTCTCTCAGATTAACTCATATCACAGCGGTGCCTGGACAGCGTGACGTGTGTGGTTGTGCTGCTGCCGTGGTCCTGCCAGATGCCTCCTGCTGCTGCTGCCATCATTAGTCATTAGTCATACTTCTACTGTTATTATACACATATGACTATTGTCACACATGTATACTGCCAGATATTAATACATACTTTCAACATATTGTACCACAGTAGCCAGAACTATAACTATAATATTATTACTTTCAATAATGTTGTTGTAAGCTACTGTCATTACCTGCATCTCTCTCTCTCTCTCTCTCTCTGTCTCTCTCTCTCTGTCTCATTGTGTCATATGGATTACTGTTAATTTATTATGCTGATCTGTTCTGTACGACATCTATTGCACGTCTGTCCGTCCTGGAAGAGGGATCCCTCCTCAGTTGCTCTTCCTGAGGTTTCTACCGTTTTTTTTCCCTGTTAAAGGGTTTTTTGGGGAGTTTTTCCTGATCAGCTGTGAGGGTCATAAGGACAGAGGGATGTCGTATGCTGTAAAGCCCTGTGAGGCAAATTGTGATTTGTGATATTGGGCTTTATAAATAAAATTGATTGATTGATTGATTGACACAGTGAAACACATGATGAGACACAGGGAGACACAGTGGGACACAGTGAGACATATGATGAGACACAGGGAGACACAGTGAGACATATGATGAGACACAGGGAGACACAGTGAGACATATGATGAGACACAGGGAGACACAGTGAGACATATGATGAGACACAGGGAGACACAGTAGGACACAATGAGACACAGTGAGACACAGTGAGACACATGATGAGACACGGAGACACAGTGGGACACAGTGAGACATATGATGAGACACAGGGAGACACAGTAGGACACAATAAGACACAGTGAGACACAGTGAGACATATGATGAGACACGGAGACACAGTGGGACACAGTGAGACACATGATGAGACACGGAGACACAGTGGGACACAGTGAGACACATGATGAGACACGGAGACATAGTGGGACACAGTGAGACATATGATGAGACACAGGGAGACACAGTAGGACACAATAAGACACAGTGAGACACAGTGAGACACATGATGAGACACGGAGACACAGTGGGACACAGTGAGACATATGATGAGACACAGGGAGACACAGTGGGACACAGTGAGACATATGATGAGACACAGGGAGACACAGTGGGACACAGTGAGACATATGATGAGACACAGGGAGACACAGTGGGACACAGTGAGACAGTGAGACACAAAAAGACACATGATGAGACACAATGAGACACAGTGAGACTCATGATGAGACACAGGGAGACACAGTGAGACACATCATGAGACACATGATGAGACACAATTAGACACAGTGAGACACATGATGAGACACAGGGAGACACAGTGAGACACAATGACACACAGTGAGACACAGTGAGACTCATGATGAGACACAGGGAGACACAGTGAGACACATCATGAGACACATGATGAGACACAATTAGACACAGTGAGACACATGATGAGACACAGGGAGACACAGTGAGACACAATGACACACAGTGAGACACAGTGAGACTCATGATGAGACACAGGGAGACACAGTGAGACACATCATGAGACACATGATGAGACACAATTAGACACAGTGAGACACATGATGAGACACAGGGAGACACAGTGGGACACAATGACACACAGTGAGACACAGTGAGACACAATAAGACACATGATGAGACACAGGGAGATACAGTGAGACGGACATACAGGGACTAAGATCATAACACACCTGTCCAGTCTCCTCCATACTGTTCCCCATTCTCTCACAGAACCACACCTGTCCACCCAGGGCTTGACGCTAACTTTTTTCCCAAGGAGCACATGTGCTCCTAAGTTGAAAAAGTAAGGAGCGCACAAAGAACTTTAGGGGCACAAAGTAAATTGATCAAATAATGTGTTTTCCGTAATAAACGTGATGCAAATAGACATTTACAAGCAAAATTATTTAATGAATTTGTATACAAAATGTACAGAAAGGTAAAATCATCAAGTTTTGAAAAAATATTGCAATTTAATTTTGTCTTTAATGTGATCTTATATATATTATCGTTGCAATATGATTATCTTATAGCCTATAATGTTCAGTGTTTCCTCATCCCTCAAATGGGACCCATAGTACAATACCAGTGAAAGTATCATGGTTCTGAGGCAGATGTGCCTTTTGTCATTTACAAAAAGATAAATCACTTTTCTATAATACATCAATGATATTTCAATGGAATAAATTACTTATTGACTTATTCATACTTCAGAAACAGCATCAATAAGTGATTAACATAGGGGGGATCAAAATAAAATAAATAAATGAAATAAAAATCAACCAGCCACCCTCCTCCCCTGACTGTTGTGGTCCTGATTTTCTGTGAAACTGTGTTTGCTGCTATCTGATCCTTCTCTCCCTCTCCCTGCAGAGTGAGTGCTGAGGGGCGGGGCGATCTCACACCTGCAGCTCGTTCTGCCTAATTAGCCGGCTTCTTAAGCCACACTCTCTTTGTCTCCTGTGCTGGATTATTCTCTTTGCTTTAGTATTACGCTCGTGCTCTCAGTGATCTCCTGCCTCTCGCCACGTGTTTATGCTCCAGTGTTTGGTCTCCAGGTTTAGTGAGTTTTTGTGCCTTGTCACTCTTTTTGTTGCACTTTTGTTCTTGCGTTTTTCCCATGTTAATGGTGATTTTCAGTTTAGCCTTTTCTGTTGTTACCTTTCCCTCAGAAAGAGTTTTGGTTGATACTTTGTTTGCTCGTATTTTTTCTGTGAACTGATTTTTTGTTTCTACTTTGTAAATAAACTGTTTTTTGAACTTACTCTGCAACTGGGTCCTGGCTTCCTTGTCTGGCATGTAACAGAATAATCCAGCCAGCATGGACCCAGCAGAGTCGGACAGTTTGAAACGTGTACTCACAAGCTGCCATGGTGAATCAACATGAGTCGTCCCTGAGGCAGGTGATGGAACACCTGCAGCAGCTCACCACCAGCATCTCTCAACTGGGCGGTCAGATGGCAGCACTAAAAGACCAACTCGCTCCCTCTCCTGGTTCCGCCGCTCACCACCCAGCCGACGACCAGCCGACCGGCCCAGTATCTCAAGCTCGCGAGCCATATATCCCCATACCAGCCAGGTATTCCGGAGATTTAGGGACATGCTCACAATTTCTACACCAGTGTAATTTAGTATTTAATCAACAACAACCCCACACTTATGCCACTCCTCAAGCTAAAGTAGCCTTTGTTATGAGTCTGCTCACCGGACAGGCAGCAGCTTGGTCCTTAGCTATCTCCTCACAACAGCACGAGCTAATCAATGATTACCACCAATTCACAGATGAGATGAAACAAGTTTTCGATCACCCGGTAAAGGGTAGACAGGCTGTAAGCCAGTTACTTGATCTGCAACAGGGTCGCCTTTCAGTGTCAGAATATGCTGTAAATTTCTGCATTTTAGCGGCTGAGAGTGGGTGGGGGGATTCGGCTCTTCAGGCCATTTTTCTTAAGGGGTTGGCAGGGGAATTAAAGGACGAACTGGCGGTTCGGGAGGAGTGTAATTCACTCAACTCCCTTATTGATCTAGCCATCCGCCTTGATAATAGGATACGAGAAAGGGCTAGGGAACGTCAGGAAATGAAGAAGAGGCGGCTTTCCCTCCGGCACTCAACCCAGCTCACCAGACTCCACCCCGGGACTTCCTGACACCACCTACTACGCTCACGAGCCACGACCGCCACCTGCTGACGAGCCCATGCAACTGGGACGAGCCCGCCTCACCTCGGCAGAGAGACAACGCAGGATGCGAGACAAGCTGTGTCTCTACTGCGGCCAAGGGGGCCACTTCGTCTCCCGCTGCCCAGAGGTGCCAAAAGACAAGGCTCACCAGTAGAAGGGGGGACCCTGGTGAGCCGCATCTCTTCCTCCTCTGCCTCGAGAATCCAAGTACCAGGTATGATTCACGGACTCACTCGGTTCCGGTCCAGGTGCTGGTGGACTCCGGTGCCGACGATAGTTTTATTGATAGTAACTTTGTGAAGACTCATGACATTCCCATATATGAACTAACCTCCCCCAAGGAGATACACGCCGTTGACGGCCAGCTATTAGAACTGGTTACACATAAAACTGAACCACTGAAATTAGTACTCTCCAGCAACCATCATGAGCACCTAGAACTGTATGTTATCTCATCATCTCTGAGCTCTGTCATTCTGGGAATCCCTTGGCTCAAGCTTCACAACCCCCACGTCGATTGGTCCACTGCCACCATCCGTAACTGGAGTCTCCACTGCCACGCCCACTGCCTCCACTCCGCCCTGCCAGCCAGACCTACAGACCCATCCCCAGCACATGAGGTAATTGATCTATCTAATGTACCCCCTGACTACCATGACCTACAACAAGTTTTCAGCAAAACCTCTGCCTCCTCACTGCCCCCCCATAGACTGCGCCATAGATTTGCTTCCTGGTGCCTCTCTCCCCACCAAAAGACTTTTTCATCTGTCCAAACCCGAGCGTAAGGCCATGGAAAAATACATTACAGAGTCTGTGGCAGCTGGCCTCATTCGCCCCTCCTCCTGTCCCGTGGGGGCTGGTTTTTTCTTTGTAGAAAAGAAAGACAAATCCCTGCGTCCATGCATAGATTACACTGGTCTAAACGAAATCACAGTCAAAAACAAGTATCCACTTCCCCTGATTGACTCCGCCTTCAGCCCCCTACACACCGCCTGCGTCTTCTCCAAACTGGATCTCAGAAACGCCTATCACCTCATCAGGATTAGAGAAGGGGATGAATGGAAAACAGCATTTAACACCCACTTAGGTCACTTTGAATACCTAGTCATGCCTTTCGGACTCACAAATGCTCCTGCCATTTTCCAATGCCTGGTTAACAATGTACTACGAGATCTGCTAAACAAAACTGTTTTTGTGTACTTAGACGATATCCTGATTTTGTCAAGCTCTATGGAAGAACACGTGTCCCATGTACGAGATGTTTTGAAAAGATTGTTAGAAAACAAGTTGTATGTCAAAGCAGAAAAGTGTGTATTTCATGTACCATCTGTAAGTTTTCTGGGTTTTGTGGTCGAGAGGGGGCAGCTGCAGGCAGATCCCTCCAAGGTGGAGGCCGTGAAGGACTGGCCAGCTCCCACCACCCGCAAGCAGTTGCAGCGCTTCCTGGGGTTTGCAAATTTCTACCGCAGATTCGTAAGGAACTACAGCCGCCTGGCGGCCCCACTCACTTGCCTCACGTCATCCAAACTCAGTTTTGCCTGGTCTCCTGTTGAACAGTCTGCTTTTGAGAAACTTAAGAACGTGTTTGTTAATGCCCCTGTTCTTGTGCACCCAGATCCTGAGCGGCAATTCGTGGTCGAGGTTGATGCCTCGGACTCCGGGGTCGGGGCCGTCCTCTCCCAACGCCTACCCTCAGACAACAAGCTCCACCCCTGCGCCTTCTTCTCACGCCACCTCACTCCCGCTGAACGCAACTACGACGTGGGGAACTGAGAACTCCTGGCGGTGGTGCTGGCATTGCAGGAATGGCGACACTGGCTGGAGGGGGCTGCTCAACCCTTCATTGTATGGACAGATCACAAAAACCTCGCCTACCTCCGCACTGCCTGCTGCCTGAACTCACGGCAAGCCTGCTGGGCCCTGTTCCTGGGCAGGTTCCAGTTCACGATCACCTACCGCCCTGGGTCTCGGAACATCAAGCCGGACGCACTCTCCCGTCAGTTCGCCCTGGAGGGGAGGGAGCCCTCTAAGGAGACCATCCTGGATCCCAAGTGTGTGCTGGGGGAGGTCCACTGGCGAGTCGAACAGGAAGTTCAGGAAGCCCTTCAGGGACAGACGCTTCCTGACGGATGTCCACCGGGTTGGTTGTTCGTGCCACAGTCTGCCAGGTCATCAGTGCTCTCCTGGGGGCACATGTCCAAGATAGCCTGCCATCCAGGGGTCCACCGCACTCTGGCCCTCATCCAGCAGCGTTTCTGGTGGCCGTCCATGGCTTCTGATGTCCAGATCTTCATTGCTGCGTGCACAGTGTGCGCGCACAGCAAGCCCTCGCACTGACCCCCGGCGGGTCTCCTGCAACCCTTGCCCATCCCTCCTCGTCCCTGGTCACACATCGCAGTGGACTTCGTTACCGGACTGCCCCCCTCCGAAGGTAACGACACCATACTTACAGTGGTTGACCATTTCTCCAAGGCGGTACATTTTGTCCCCCTCCCTAAACTCCCCACCGCCTTGGAAACCGCTAACTTGTTAGTCACACATGTCTTAAGGTTGCATGGAATCCCCCAGGACATCGTGTCGGACCGCGGACCTCAGTTCACCTCGCAGGTGTGGAAGGCTTTCTGTTGGGCCCTGGGAACCTCCTCCAGCCTCTCTTCCGGCTATCACCCACAGTCCAATGGGCAGACTGAACAGGCTAACCAGAGCCTGGAGTCCTCCCTGCGCTGCGTTGCCTCCCGCCTCCCGTCCTCCCTCGTCAGCTCAGCCACCGGCTTGTCGCCCTTCATGATCAACACCGGCTACCAGCCCCCCTGGTTTCTGAGCGGGAAACCAGAGCAGCGTTAGGGAGAACGGCTGAGCGCAACCAACACCTAGCGGACCGACGTCGGGTTACCGTGCCCAACTACCAGGTGGGCCAGCAAGTGTGGCTTTCCTCCCGAGACCTTCCCCTCCAGACTGAATCCCGAAAACTCTCCCCCAGGTACATTGGGCCCTACACAGTGGAGAAAATCATAAACCCCAGTGCTGTCCACCTCCGCCTCCCTAAACGTCCACCCAGTGTTCCACGTCTCCCTCCTCAAGCCAGTCACGGAGAGCCCCCTCCAGTCCCCTGCACCCCCACCACCTCCCCCACGTCTCATTGACGGCCATCCGGCCTACACCGTCGACCGGATCTTGGACGTGCGCAGACAGGGTAGGGGCTACCAGTATCTGGTCGATTGGGAGGGGTACAGACCCGAGGATTGGGCGCTCCCTCATCCTCGACCCACAATTGCTGTGGGATTTCTACAACAGGTTTCCGGGTAAGCCAGGTAGGACGCCAGGTGGCGTCCTTTGAGGGGGGGGGGTACTGTTGTGGTCCTGATTTTCTGTGAAACTGTGTTTGCTGCTATCTGATCCTTCTCTCCCTCTCCCTGCAGAATGAGTGCCAAGGGGCAGGGTGATCTCCGGGAGCACTGGGCTCCCGGCACACCTGCAGCTCGTTCTGCCTAATTAGCCGGCTTCTTAAGCCACACTCTCTTTGTCTCCTATGCGGGATTATTCTCTTTGCTCTAGTATTACGCTTATGCTCTCTGTGATCTCCTGCCTCTCGCCACGTGTTTATGCTCAGTGTTTGGTCTCCAGGTTTAGTGAGTTTTTGTGCCTTGTCACTCTTTTTGTTGCACTTTTGTTCTTGCGTTTTTCCCATGTTAATGGTGATTTTCAGTTTAGCCTTTTCTGTTGTTACTTTTCCCTCAGAAAGAGTTTTGGTTGATACTTTGTTTGCTCATATTTTTTCTGTGAACTGATTTTTTGTTTCTACTTTGTAAATAAACTGTTTTTTGAACTTACTCTGCAGCTGGGTCCTGGCTTCCTTGTCTGGCACATAACACTGACAGTCCCTTCATAAGTAACGAACAGTCCCTAAAGTTTCTCCTCTGATATGCCACATGCCACCATGGCTCAGCTGTTCAGGTACTTTTGGGCAGTCAAGACAACAAGTTATTCACCTGGAGCCGGACTTCTTCGCCGGTAAGCCGTTGTAATGCGCCGCCATATTTGACAGGAATACGTGTTCCTGTCCGTGTCTGTGACCCCCGTTCAACCCACAACCGGTGGGATTCGCCGCTACTGTTTATTGCCACACTGCCGACATTTTACTCTGTCCGTCACCGCACGCTGTTTGATTGCGTTATCAAAACACGCTGCTATTATTCGGCCTTGCTTTTCACTTATTCCACCGAATACCGAATGTGTGTGGTTTTTTTTTTTTGCAATATTCAGCCGAATATATTCGGTGCATCCCTAAATAGGAGCCTTCCCCCACTCCCCTCACTGCTGTTCTCCTCACTATACTGGCTGCTGCGCTGTGCAAGTGCACAGATGTCTCAGAGTGGTGGTGCATTTGCAAAAATGTTTTGAAGGAGCAGCAGCGACGACAATAATTTATCAGTGGCGACACGCTGCTGCTAAATAAATGTAGTGGAAACACTGATGTTATTACTATCCTAAAACATTCTCCAGGTCCTCTGAAACTCTGCCCAGCAGCGGTACCGTGGCGAACGGTCCCTAACTGCGGGGAGAACGGAGCAGGCCTCGCTGGAGGCCCGCCGCCACTTATTTCCACGCTGCCGACAGTGGGACTATAGGCCTATTCACTGTGCCGACAGTGGCTTGGAAAACCGGCCATAACGCCAGGGCCTGCCCTGCCTGCGAAGCGCAGCGCACCGAAATTCTCCAGCGAGCCAGAGCACTTCCGTTCACATTAGACGTGCATTTCTCCACGCTGGTCGACAAGCGGTTCTGCTCCCAGCTGTTGTCTCCGTCACATTTGGGGCTCTTTTTCCATCATGGGTAACTACCCAGCTTGACACATTAGCTCGCAGCTCGCGCAGAAAATAGACCAGGCGCCGAAATGATCGCTGCAGGGCCGGCTGCAGGGCCGGCGGCGAAGCTGCGCGCTGCGGCCGGTGTGGATGACACAATCGGTTAACATGGGCGCCGAAAGGAAACTGGCTTCATTTCTCGGCGCTTCGAGGCTATTTGCGGCGCTTCCGCGGGCGGTGTGTTTCTTAACCGTGTTACACGGGGAAGAGGGAAGAGGGAAGGCGGCTGGAGTTCCTCCAACATTTGCGGTTAGATTATCATATTTTTTTATTGACAAAAATACAGGCTGCTTCGGCTGATTTTTTTTATTTTATTTATTTATTTTATTTTTTTTATTTTTTTCACACGTGCCCCTAAATATTTTTTACAGTTCGCACACACCTATTTTTAGTCGCAAATGCGAGTGAAACGCTCGCACTGTCGAGCCCTGCCACCTGTCCTTTGCCCCCCTCTTTAAACCTGGAACCAGTTAAACCAGTACACTGGGCAATCCACCATCCATCAGATGGACAATGTTACCAGACTGTTTCTGCCTGTACCCTTCATCTTGTTTCTGCCTGTACCCTTCATCTTGTCTCTGCCTGTACCCTTCATCTTGTTTCTGCCTGTACCATTCATCTTGTTTCTGCCTGTAACCTTCATCTTGTCTCTGCCTGTACCCTTCATCTTGTTTCTGCCTGTACCCTTCATCTGGTTTCTGCCTGTACCCTTCTTCTTGTATCTGCCTGTAACCTTCATCTTGTTTCTGCCTGTACCCTTCATCTTGTCTCTGCCTGTACCCTTCATCTTGTTTCTGCCTGTACCCTTCATCTGGTTTCTGCCTGTACCCTTCATCTTGTTTCTGCCTGTAACCTTCATCTTGTATCTGCCTGTACCCTTCATCTTGTCTCTGCCTGTACCCTTCATCTTGTTTCTGCCTGTACCCTTCATCTGGTTTCTGCCTGTACCCTTCATCTTGTATCTGCCTGTAACCTTCATCTTGTTTCTGCCTGTAACCTTCATCTTGTATCTGCCTGTACCCTTCATCTTGTCTCTGCCTGTACCCTTCATCTTGTTTCTGCCTGTACCCTTCATCTGGTTTCTGCCTGTACCCTTCATCTTGTTTCTGCCTGTACCCCGTACCCAGTGCTGGCTGTATGCTGTATTCCAGGGTACAGGTATCTAGGGTCTTCATGTTGACACCTGAATGTTTGTTTATAAAGCCCTTGTTTCAGGCTCTCCACACCCTGTCCATGACTGACAGTCTGTACTGTCCTCACATGGTGAGCTGAAGTCCAGATGAAAAACTCATCAGGATCAGATGGAGACAAACTATCACCTCGTCTCATCATCGTCCCCCCTCCCTGTCCCCACTGGTTCAGAGTGTCTCCAGGTGACGTACCTGGTAGTGTATGAGCATGTAGTAAAAGTCCAGACCAGGTAAGGAGGTCTGGTCGGGGCTGCAGGCCCCACACAGAGCAGCTGGACCTGGGTCAGGTAACAGACTGAGGCTGGCTCTCTGGTCCTCCAGTCTCTGACCCTGACACTCCAGGATCAGGTCCAACAAGGCCTCTGGCTCCTCCTGTTGGCTGCTCCTGCACTACAGCAACAACACGGGGACCAGGTGTGAGTCGTTACGTCATGTGATCACATTAAACATCACATCACGTTCTGATCTCTAGAGTTCATCTCTCTGACAGGTGACAGTTACCTTGTTTCTGGAGGTCATGGTTCTGGTCCTGGGACTCAGGGTGGAGCCAAGGCTCTGACCCCGGGGCCGAGTGGAGCCACCTTCAGCACCAGGACTTGACACAGGAGTCACAAGACCTGCGAGGGTCCTGAGGGGTGAGGTGGAGGCTGAGATCCTGTTGCTGGGTGTGGGGGGACGCTGGGAAACAGCACTGGTGTTACTGGTACTGAGGCATCCTGGTCCCGCCTCCAAACAGCCATTACTGTGGGGGGGTGGGGAGCCTTTGGATGTCATCCCCCCAATCCTGCCGTTCTGATGACAGGGTGAAGACAGGGAGGGGGCAGGTAAACCTGAGAGCTTCCTGTCAGCCATGTTGGAGCTGTGGGCGGGGCTATAATCACTGTTGTCATCAGTGGGAGGAGCTAAATCTGATCAGACAGAGAGTTGTGTCATTTAAAGTAAAATCATTATTAAACTGACGTCAGAGACGACAAACATGTTTCAGCTCTTTAAAGCTGCTCCTCAGTCTGAACATGATGTTAGCATGCTAACGGTAGCTCTGTCCGGTAGTTACACACAACTTGACCAGATTAAATACTTACGTTAGCACTAGGCTAACAGAACAGCTAATAGGACAGGTAACAGAACAGCTAACAGGACAGCTAAAAGAACAGCTAACAGGACAGCTAACAGAACAGCTAACAGCACAGCTAAAAGAACAGCTAACATGACAGCTAACAGGACAGCTAACAGGACAGCTAAAAGAACAGCTAACATGACTGCTAACAGAACAGCTAAAAGAACAGCTAACATGACTGCTAACACAACAGCTAACAGAACAGCTCAATTTCAATCAATCAATTTTATTTATAAAGCCCAATATCACAAATCACAATTTGCCTCACAGGGCTTTACAGCATACAACATCTCTCTGTCCTTAGGACCCTCACAGCTGATCAGGAAAAACTCCCCAAAAAACCCCTTTAACGGGAAAAAAAAAAAACAGCTAACAGAGCAGCTAAAAGAACAGCTAACAGGACAGCTAAAAGAACAGCTAACATGACTGCTAACAGAACAGCTAAAAGAACAGCTCAGTTTCAATCAATCAGTTTTATTTATAAAGCCCAATATCACAAATCACAATTTGCCTCACAGGGCTTTACAGCATACGACATCCCTCTGTCCTTATGACCCTCACAGCTGATCAGGAAAAACTCCCCAAAAAACCCTTTAACGGGGGGAAAAAAAAAAAAAAAACAGCTAACAGCACAGCTAACAGAACAGCTAAAAGAACAGCTAACAGAACAGCTAACAGAACAGCTAACAGGACAGCTAACAGACCAGCTAACAGGACAGCTAACAGAACAGCTAACAGGACAGCTAACAGAACAGCTAACAGGACAGCTAACAGACCAGCTAATAGGACAGCTAACAGAACAGCTAACAGGACAGCTAACAGAACAGCTAACAGAACAGCTAACAGGACAGCTAACAGACCAGCTAACAGGACAGCTAACAGAACAGCTAACAGAACAGCTAACAGGACAGCTAACAGAACAGCTAACAGACCAGCTAACAGGACAGCTAACAGAACAGCTAACAGAACAGCTAACAGGACAGCTAACAGACCAGCTAACAGGGTTCTAACATATCCAGGGTATGATATCACTGTTCTGTCACGTCTACATGACACGCTCCTCCTGCGTCTGTTGTTCCAACACCTTCTCGTCACATATCCAGGTTAGGGTTGCCACCTTGGATTTGTGAAAAAAAGGGACACTCGACCAAATGTTTGAGGCGGAGGGCTCGGCCATTATTACCAGTTCATACTGACCAATGAACATGAAATTTGCCATCATTTCATGTCCTTCTATGTGCCTGTATTTTATATTAATTTTTATATCAATGAAAAAAAACAAATCTGTATTATTTTGACATGTATCTCAGCATAGCAAGTTGGAAAATGACATATTCTGCCATATCTGAAGAGGGGAGACTCTCTGGAATCTGGCAATATAAGAACCATGATGGTGGGACATTCTGTCACTTCACAGCTGTACAAAACATGTGGTTTGTGCCAGGTGGACATGATTGCCAGTATTTTTTCATTATTGCAAGAAATTCCATTGACTCATTCACAAGTCAAAAATGTGTTTTATCTGAAAGAAACATGCAATATTTACATCTAAGATCATAGAAAAATAGTCAACCAAGTGCAATGATGTCCTCCAAGATAATATGTGCCACTTTGATTGCAGTAAAAAAAAAAAATGGCATGGGGGGGGGGGGGGGGGCACGTGTCAATGTATATGGTGACTATGGCCCTGTCAGCATGCATAATTAGGCTGCAGTTGTCTGGGTGCGCAAAGGTGAAGTGGCTGGTCTTGTCATACAAAGTTTGATGGAGTGTCAACTGGACAATATGGAGATATTTGCATCTTGAAAGCCGGACTACAAATGTGGATAGACAGGGAGAAACACACGCAAGCCTAAGACGTGGTAAGATACGATATTCCTCACTATATGAAGTGACTGATAACAAGATCTGTATAATGGATTGTAAAGAAATTCGTCAGGTTTTTATTTTGTAGACAATTAATCTGTATTTATAGCGTGATGGGATGACTGCACAATGATGTGTGTGGTATCAGTGGAAAGCTCTGCTCCTGCGCTTTCATGTGATATGTGTGGCATTTCTGTGCGAGCCTGCGTTCTCGAGTAATCCATCCAACAGTAATGTGTGTGCAAAGCTGTATGAAAGCTTTGTTAAACTTATTCATGATTTTAGTGTAACTTTATCATTTTTTTCACTGTGAAAACATTCGGAAAGCTACGATTCCGCTGTGTCACGCGATATGCTTCTCGTTATGACGCACGGTCGCGGAGAAAAACCATAGACAAGAACAGGTGTGAATTTGGACGCACTATGTGTCGTTCAGGGCCTGCCTCCTCTCCCGGGAGAGATTTTTTTTTTCCCGGGACAGCTGATGAAAAAAGAGAACAATTCTGGGAAAAACGGGACGGGTGGCAACTCTAATCCAGGTTGATGGTTGTTGGACCCATCCTCCACCCCACCCACCCTACTCACACTTCTGCCACCTTAACTTCTGTTATTGTCCTGCTATGTGACGCAGTGACCGGCTGTGTGTCATGCTGATGTAAACGGATGTCTTTGTTGGTGTCTGACGCTACGTGCCACTGACCAAACCATGGATTCTGACGACTTAGTAGTGAGACCAGGCTGGATGTTGAGGTGTTTATGCTCATTACATTCTTAGTGTCTTTTCAAAATAAACTTATGTTTTTACAGGAAATGGACAGTTTCTACTCGTCAGATCCACGGTGTTTTTCAAAATAAAAACCTCTTATTTATGTTTGTCCAACAAACACAGTTTGATTTTCACAATAAAATCATCATGGTTTGTTTCCACACTCACACAGGAAGTGAACAGCTTCTTGTTTATTCTACTGATGTGAAAACTGCAGTGCAGATTATAACATCAAACATATTTTGGATTTCTGAATGTAATATTAGTTTATTCAGTGTTTACAGTTTTTCTCAATTGTTTACACACAAATACTGGTACTTGAGACACAATGACCACAACATGTAACTCATGCACCAACCCCCTGAACCAATTCTGCTAAACTACAAGCACGATTCCTGCTTTACACTCAAATTGCAGTTCTAAAACACATTTTTTTCAAAACACTACACACAATTCTCTGCATTTGGCACAGTTTTCATGAAGAAAAGCTCTTGTTTTCACAAGGAACACACTGTCATTCAAAATTCTAAAGTTAATGGCCCTACTATGCACACTGACTCATCACATGGGCAAACACCTGTCACACAGTTTTACAATTAGCAATCAGAGCTTTAGCATAAAGGGGCAACAGGTGAGCTTTTCTGTTTTGGAGCAATGGATGCCAACATTGGAAACAGAGGCAGAGCCAGAGCCAGAGGAGTGAGAGTAAGAGGAGGAGGACGGGGAGGACGAGGACGAGGAAGGCCAAGGACCGTAATCTCTGATGAGATCCGAGCCACTTTAGTTGACCATGTGGCAGCATAGTTTTGTTTTGTTTTTTTACTGTAACTGTATATAATAAATTCTTCTGTTGTTTTGTATGTAGACTACTGTATGTGCAACTTTGTTTTGGTTGGGATGTACACTGTGTACATTGTTTTTGTGGGAAAAATAAAATATATTTGTTACCGTGTATTTGTGTGTTCTGAGTATAAAAACAATATTCTAAAATATTTTACAACACACTTATGTATGTACTGTCTGTAGTAAGTGTAACACTGAACAAAAAAAAGGCCTAAGTCATTATGATGAATGGAGAAGTGTTTTCCATTCATCATAGTGTTTTACATTGAGCACATCAGTGTTCCACTGGTTCTTATAAATGTCTATTCATATGATGGTTTGTGTGTGTCATTTGAAAACAAAATAACATTTTGAGAAGAAATAACATTGTTTTGAATGTACAGTTTAATTTTGCAGGAGAATTGAGGGGTTTTGCCCATTGTGTGTGTGTGTTTTTTGATTTGTGTGTAGAGTTCTGAGAGTATGAGGCATGCTTTCAGAAAATGTGTGTAAATAATCAAGAAAAATTGTAAACATTGTAGCATGATGCTCATTTTGATTTCAATTTTATGACTTTATAGACTTCTCTTTCATCCTTGTATTCTTGCTTCTTAAAACTTTCTTTTCTTCATATCAGAGACTCAAAAAACAATCTCAGTTTGTCCTCAGATCAATAAAGTTTTGATGATTCTGATTCTTATGACACTGTTGACAGCAGTGTTTCAAACTGACACACCTCTCACAGTGGTATGATGCAACGCCTAGCGGGGGTGTCATACCGTTGTGAGAGGTGTCTTTTTGTGTCTGATGCTGAAGTTATTCACAAAGTGTTCAGTAAGTGATGAGGGAAACTTTAAAATGTTATGTTTCTGCTCAAAGTGTGAGTGAACCCTGTGGAGATACAAAGCTGAGCATCAGGTTCTGATCTGTTCTCACTGAGCTGCAGCAGAAGTAGGTCAACAACACACAATCAGTGTGATCACATCTACAACACAAAGGACACACACACACACACACACACACACACACACATTCAGTGTCAGAGTCATTGCGTTCATTCAGTAACATATGACCTGTCAGCACCACCCTGTGGTCATCACAGGGAACTACACCGAGACAGATAGACGGAGGAACCCCACAGCTCCGACACCAACTGATTGTGATGTTTGTTTTAGTTCATCTTCAGTTTGAAAGTTTTATTTCAAACACAAAAGTAAAAACGTCGTTCAGACGTTAAAAAGCTGATGAGACAAACAGTCAGAATCATCTTCAGTTTAAATAAAGTTTAAGGTTCAAACTTACTGCACCTCAACGTCACAACCTCTTTCTCTTCTTCTTCTTCTTCTCTTCTGTTTCCTGTCAGACTCTTTTTCTTTTCTCTTCTTTCACTTCTTCTCTTCAGCTCGTTTCTGCTCCGACTGAAAATCTCCCATCTACTGCCGCTCCGCACACAACACACACTAAATACACACTATACACACCGAACACACAATAACACACAATAAATACACACTAACTACACAATAACACACTAAATACACACTAGACAAACACACACACACACATTGACACAATAGAGGAGAAAGAGAGAGGACAAACTCCCCCTCTGGGCTTACATCACGGTCTCTATGGCAACCACAGAGAGGCTTCCAAATCATGTCCCTTCCCCCCCTGTCCAAACACACACACACACACACACACACACACACACACACACATTCCTGCATTGTTGAGATCCATTCAGTTGAACCCAGATAATGATGCCACACACACTGACAGAGAGCTGTGTCTGCATTAAAATAAAAACTGGAACAGTGTTGATGTGTGACAGAGTGACGGTGTTCAAATGTTTAACAGTGTTTAATAGAAACTGATGTCAGTGTGAGTCTATACAGTAAATATAAGAGTGTAACTATATACAGTAAATATAAAAGAGTGTAACTATATACAGTAAATACGAAAGAGTGTAACTATATACAGTAAATATAAAAGAGTGTAACTATATACAGTAAATACGAAAGAGTGTAACTATATACAGTAAATATAAAAGAGTGTAACTATATACAGTAAATATGAAAGAGTGTAACTATATACAGTAAATATAAAAGAGTGTAACTATATACAGTAAATATGAAAGAGTGTAACTATATACAGTAAATATGAAAGAGTGTAACTATATACAGTAAATATGAAAGAGTGTAACTATATACAGTAAATATAAAAGAGTGTAACTATATACAGTAAATACGAAAGAGTGTAACTATATACAGTAAATATAAAAGAGTGTAACTATATACAGTAAATATGAAAGAGTCCACATATGACGTCCAAGGTACCCTGGGTGTGTTGGTTGTTGACGTTCTGGGATGCCTTGTCAACTTCAGCCTGTTACATGCATTGCCTGTTTTCAAAATACATTTCTGTTTTCACAGGAAATGTACAGTTTGCATACAGTCTCTTTCAAAATAAAAGCACTATGTGGGTACAACACCGCCACTTGACATCGTCTTCCTTGAACAAAAGCATGTGGTTGGGTTTAGGAATAAAGAACAGAATTTGGCTTTACAGTCTTACAGGAAGTGAACACTGGCCTCCTGAGTGAAAGACTGTGGTTGCTGGACCGTGCAGACGGACCGCTACATCTTGAGCTTTGCGTCCCAGCTCAGCTTTCTCTTCATCACATCTGACCAGTATAACACCTGCAGCACTACTGAGGTCACCTCAAACTGTTGATCCATCAACGCTCCGTTCTACCATCACTTCTAAACGAGACCCCGACATACCTGACCACCTTCACCTGGACCTTCACCTCCTCTGCTCTGCCAGCAGGTGTCACTGTGATGATGTCACACTGTGTCATCCAATCAGGTCTCTGTGTGATGTGTCTCAGCAGCTCGTTGGCCTCATTAGCATAAAGACAACAGGAACAATGACTCCATCCACCTGATGCTGCTGCTGTCAATCATTCTGACATCATCACTCTGAACACACTGCACAGACAGACGGACGGACAGATAGATAGACAGATAGACAGATAGACAGATAGATAGATAGATAGATAGATAGATAGACAGGAACAAGTGAGAATAACCAGAGAAGAAGAAGAAGAGGGAGAAGAAGAAGAAGGTGATGACTATGAGCAGCTCAGAGATGAAGGAATACCTGTGTCAGCATCATCTTCCTCAGCTGTTGGAGGTGAGACGGTTCTGACTGAATCTTTACAGTTTGTGTTGAGTCTCCGCTGATCAGAGGAACCAGCTGGTTATGATCCTGAGTTACATCTGATTATTGATTATTGATCTGTCTGATACATGTCCTGTCAGTCAACTCTGATCTGTTACACTCTGCGGCTCCTTCTGTCTCATTGAACTGTAAATATCAGAGTCAGTAACATTCTGTGTCGGAGAACCTTCAGTCTGTTCTCATGTTCCTGGTAGATGTGATAAATTTTGCTCTGCTGTGAGGGCTGAAACCAATGCAGGTTCAGACAGACTCATACAGCGTGAGGTTTGTTTTAACATCCAGACATGATGCTCAGTTCGTTGCCACGGTAACAACACTTCACATAATACGAGTGGACAGAGTGACAGATCTGATGCTGTCAGGTCCTCAGCTGGACCGAGAATCCACTACAGACAGGATGTTAATATTAAACATGAGTCAAACTGCGTTTTACATCACTGACAGAAACAAGTTAAAAATCAACCAATAAAACATGAATCCTGAGATTTTATGATGAAACAGCTTAAAATGAGTCCAGAGGTTTAAAATAAAGGAAATAAAGACTGGAAATAAAAATCAAATTAAATACAATTAAAACCTTTAGTTTTACTTTAGTTCAGATTTATTCAGATGATCAGAGGACGTTAGTGACTCCGGGACTCTTTCATGTGTTCTCTGTGTCAGAGTCTGTTAACAGGTGTCTTGTACCATCATCCTGACGACCCCGTCAGCTTCCTGCAGAGCTGCCTGATCAGAACCAGACAGCTGGGGGGTCCTGAGGCCGTCACCTGGGACACGTTCATCCAGCCGGACAGACGCCAGCTGAGCCCCACACCCTTTGAACCTGCACCTGAACCCCCAAGAACAGTATCATCTGTTCCTTCAACAACACCTCAAATACCCCCCAAAATAGCCCCTATACCCTCTACACCATCTGTACCCCCCAAAATAGCCCTAGCCCCTATACACTCTACACCATCTGTACCCCCCAAAACAACCCCTATACCCTCTACACCATCTGTACCCCCCAAAATAACCCCTGTACCCTCTACACCATTTGTACCCCCCAAATTAAACCCTATACCCTCTACACCATCCAAATTAAACCCTATACTCTCTACACCATCTGTACCCCCCAAATTAAACCCTATACCCTCTACACCACCCCCAATACCTCAAACAACACCCCCAATATCTCTTATAACACCATCAGTACCCTCCAGAACAAAACCTTTCAGCTCTACATCACCAATAACCCAAACAACACCTCAAATAGCCCCTACAACACCACTACCCCCCACAATAAACCCCATACCCTCTACAACATCACCAATACCTCAGACAACACCATCAATACCCCGCACAACAGCACCAGTACCCCAAACAACAACAATGGTGTCCTCCATCATCAAAACAACACCACCTGGAACCTCCCCAACAGCTCCTGAACCCAGATTCCTCCCTGTTCCTCCACCTGGACCTGCAGTGACCCTGTCTGTCCACAGTGTGAGGAAGGATGAAGGAGACACAAAGACCTTCATCACAATTGGTAAGAGACTGAAGAATGATTGGTGAGTTTCAGTTTTAGCTGGAGTTCATTTCCCAAAAAGTTCAGTTCCTAAGAAGTTCAGTTCCCAAGGAGCTCGGTTCCCGAGAAATTGAGCTCCCAAGAAGTTCGGTTCTGAAGGAGTTCAGTTCCCAAGGAGTCCAGTTCCCAAGGAGTTCAGTTCCCAAGGAGTTCGGTTCCTAAGGAGTTCAGTTCCTAAGGAGTTCGGTTCCCGAGAAGTTCAGCTCCCAAGAAGTTCGGATCCGAAGGAGTCCAGTTCCCAAGTAGTTCGGTTCCTAAGGAGTTCGGTGTCCAAAAAGTTCAGTTCCCAAGAACTTTGGTTCCAAAGGACTTCAGTTCCCAAGGAGTTCAGTTCCCAAGGAGTTCAGTTCCCAAGAAGTTCGGTTCCGAAGGAGTTCAGTTCCTAAGGAGTTCAGTTTCTAAGGAGTTCTGTGTCCAAAGCATTCAGTTGCCAAGGAGTTCAGTTCCTAAGATGTTCAGTTTCCAAGAAGTTCAGTTGCCAAGGAGTTCAGTTCCCAAAGAGTTCAGTTCCCAAGGAGTTCAGTTCCCAAGGGGTTCAGTTCCCAAGGAGTTCAGTTCCCAAGGAGTCCAGTTCCCAAGGAGTTCAGTTCCCAAGAAGTTCGGTTCCGAAGGAGTTCAGCTCCTAAGGAGTTCAGTTTCTAAGGAGTTCTGTGTCCAAAAAGTTCAGTTTCCAAGAAGTTCAGTTGTCAAGGAGTTCAGTTCCCAAAGAGTTCAGTTCTCAAGGAGCTCAGTTCCCAAGGAGTTCAGTTCCCAAGGAGTCCAGTTCCCAAGGAGTTCAGTTCCCAAGAAGTTCGGTTCCGAAGGAGTTCAGTTCCTAAGGAGTTCAGTTTCTAAGGAGCTCTGTGTCCACAAAGTTCAGTTCCCAAGGAGTTCAGTTCCTAAGATGTTCAGTTTCCAAGAAGTTCAGTTGCCAAGGAGTTCAGTTCCCAAGAAGTTCAGTTCCCAAAGAGTTCAGTTCCCAAGGAGTCCAGTTCCCAAGAAGTTCGGTTCCGAAGGAGTTCAGTTCCTAAGGAGTTCAGTTTCTAAGGAGTTCTGTGTCCAAAAAGTTCAGTTCCTAAGATGTTCAGTTTCCAAGGAGTTCAGTTGCCAAGGAGTTCAGTTCCCAAGAAGTTCAGTTCCCAAAGAGTTCAGTTCCCAAGGGGTTCAGTTCCCAAGGAGTTCAGTTCCCAAGAAGTCCAGTTCCCAAGGAGTTCAGTTCCCAAGAAGTTCGGTTCCGAAGGAGTTCAGTTTCTAAGGAGTTCTGTGTCCAAAAAGTTCAGTTCCCAAGGAGTTCAGTTCCTAAGATGTTCAGTTTCCAAGAAGTTCAGTTCCCAAGAAGTTCAGTTCCCAAAGAGTTCAGTTCCCAAGAAGTTCAGTTCTCAAGGGATTCAGTTCCCAAGGAGTTTAGTTGGCTCAGGTTGAACTTCAGGAACTGTGCAGTGGGAGTTCTTAAATCAGAGCTTTGATGTGAGTCTTCTAACTGTTCCTCCTCTCAGGTCCTCCTTCTGGTCCTCCTCCTCCTCCTCCTCGAGTCCAGTCTCAGGTCTCCATCGACTCAGACTCTGACATGACAGAAACGTCTGGACTCCTGCAGGAAGTAAGCATCCCACCTCCTCAGAGGCCACGCCCCCTCATCATCTTCATCATTGGTAAGAAAATCCAGGAGAAAACTAAAACAGGACAGACAGAGACCTAAAGCAGAACCAGGTGGGGATCTGGACCAGAACCAGGCAGAGATCTAAACCAGAACCAGGCAGAAATCTAAACCAGAACCAGTCAGAGATGTAAACTAGATGTCATGCAGTGTGACTGAACCCAAATGCAGCACTCAGTGACAGGTGGTAATGACCTGTATTTATGCACAAAATAAACAGAAGCTTGAGCCGACCAAGACATGAAGGTGATAGTTGATTCTTTGGGCCAAGAGCGCACACACAGTCTCTGGGTTCAGGGAAAGAGAGGCTTACAGATGGCGTGGATGAGAAGGGGAGGGTCCGGGATCAGAGGAGCACTCCAGCAAGCAACAGAGATGATGAGAGATGAGGGATGATGATGAATTGCAGGGAAGTAGAGATCAGAAAAGGCAGCGTGTGGCGTCTCACAGCAGGCAACAGACAGACAGGTGGAAACACTCACTGTTAGACGTCATAGCAGGAAAACACCACACAGCCACTGGCAGACACACACCAGAGACGCAGAGGCAGAACTCGTGGTCGGGGACTGAAAGCTGGTGAGTTTACAGACGATGTCGACGGGTCAGAGGCAGGCAGGGTCGGTAACTGGGAATCAAGCAGAGTATGAATGCTGGACAGTCTTGTATAGTCAAAGAAGTGAAGAACAATTTGCCAAAGAGTGTGTGGAGAGCAGGGGTCTTTATACTGAGCCAGTCAGTGATTGAAAGCAGGTGAGTGGAGCAGAGGTGGGGTAAATGGAAAAGTACTGCATGAGGTGAGCAGAGGAGCAGAACTGTGACACAAGAACCAGTCAGAGGTCTAAACCAGAACCAGGTAGAGATCTAAACCAGAACCAGGTAGAGATCTAAACCAAAACCAGTCAGAGATCTAAACCAGAACCAGGTAGAGATCTAAACCAAAACCAGTCAGAGATCTAAACCAGAACCAGGTAGAGATCTAAACCAGAGCCAGTCAGAGATCTAAACCAAAACCAGTCAGAGATCTAAACCAGAACCAGGTAGAGATCTAAACCAGAGCCAGTCAGAGATCTAAACCAGAGCCAGGTAGAGATCTAAACCAGAACAGGTAGTGATCTAAACCCTAACCAGGTAGAGGTCTACACCAGAACCAGGTAGAGATCTAAACCAGAACCAGTTAGAAATCTAAACCAAAACCAGTCAGAGGTCTAAACCAGAACCAGTTGGAGGTCTCAGCCAGGGGAAAGAATGACAGAAGTGTATGAAGGTCCCTGACCCGGTTCAGACTGAGGATGTTGTGGTCTCGATCCTTTGATTCTCATCAGGCGGTCCAGCGAGTGGGAAGGGAAGTCAGGCGGCGAGGCTTGCTCATTACTTCCGCTTCAGAGTCGTCTCATTGGATGAGCTGCTCAGGAGGCAGTTACTAAGCCCCGCCTCACCCAGCAAGAAGTGGGAGGTTCTTTCAGAGATGATGGGTCACGGGGAGCTTGGACCTCAGGTCAGAACTAACCAGGAGGAGACCGTCTCTGAGCTGAGCCATCACCTGATTGGTCAGAAGGAGGTCAGAGGGGTCATCGTGGATGGGTTCCCTCAGGACGTCCACCAGGCGCTCAGCTTCCAGGAGCAGGTATTGACCAATTACAGAACTTGTTGCAAATTTGACTCTGCTCCACCTGTACTGAGTCTGCTCCACCTGTACTGACTCTGCTCCACCTGTACTGACTCTGCTCCACCTGTACTAACTCTGCTCCACCTGTTCTGCATCTGCTCCTTCTGTACTGACTCTGCTTCACCTGTCCTGCTCACCTGTACTGAGTCTGCTCCACCTGTACTAACTCTGTTCCTCCTGTACTGACTCTGTTCCACCTGTACTGACTCTGGTCCTCCTGTATTGACTCTGCTCCACCTGTACTGAGACTGCTCCACCTGTACTGACTCTGCTCCACCTGTACTAACTCTGCACCTCCTGTACTGACCCTGCTCCACCTATACTGACTCTGCTCCACCTGTACTGAGTCTGCTCCACCTGTACTAACTCTGCTCCACCTGTACTAACTCTGCTCCTCCTGTACTGACTCTGCTCCACCTGTACTAACTCTCCTCCTCCTATACTGACTCTGCTCCACCTGTACTAACTCTGCTCCTCCTGTACTGACTCTGCTACACCTGTACTAACCCTGCTTCTCCTGTACTGACTCTGCTCCTCCTGTACTGACTCTGCTCCACCTGTAGTAACTCTGCTCACCTGTACTGAGTCTGCTCCACCTGTACTGAGTCTGCTCCACATGTACTGACTCTGCTCCACCTGTACTAATGCTGCTCCTCCTGTACTGACTCTGCTCCACATGTACTGACTCTGCTCCACCTGTAGTAACTCTGCTCACCTGTACTGAGTCTGCTCCACCTGTACTAACTCTGCTCCTCCTGTGCTAACTCTGCTCCACCTGTACTGACTCTGCTCCTCCTGTACTGACTCTGCTCCACCTGTCCTGCTCACCTGTACTGACTCTGCTCCACCTGTACTAACTCTGCTTCACTTGTCGAGCTTACCTGTACTGACTCTGCTCCACCAGTACTGACTCTGCTCCACCTGTACTGACTCTGCTTCACCTGTCCTGCTCACCTGTACTAACTCTGCTCCTCCTGTACTGACTCTGCTCCACCTGTACTAACTCTGCTCCACCTGTACTGACTCTGCTCCTCCTGTACCGACTCTGCTCTACCTGTACTGAGTCTGCTCCACCTGTACTGAGTCTGCTTCACTTGTCCTTCTCACCTGTACTAACTCTGCTCCACCTGTACTGACTCTGCTCCTCCTGTACTGACTCTGCTCCACCTTTACTAACTCTGCTCCTCCTGTACTGACTCTGCTCCACCTGTACTGACTCTTCTCCTCCTGTATTGACTCTGCTCCTCCTGTACTGAGTCTGCTCGACCTGAACTAACTCTGCTCCTCCTGTACTTACTCTGCTCCACCTGTACTTACTCTGCTCCTCCTATACTGACTCTGCTCCACCTGTACTGAGTCTGCTCCACCTTTACTAACTCTGCTCCACCTGTATTGACTCTGCTCCTCCTGTACTGACTCTGCTCCACCTGTACTGACTCTGCTCCACCTGTACTAATGCTGCTCCTCCTGTACTGACTCTGCTCCACCTGTACTAACTCTGCTCCTCCTGTACTGAGTCTGATCCTCCTGTACTGAGTCTGCTCCACCTGTACTGACTCTGCTCCACCTGTCCTGCTCACCTGTACTGAGTCTGCTCCAACTGTACTGACTCTGCTCCACCTGTACTAACTCTGCTCCTCCTGTCCTAACTCTGCTCCACCTGTACTGACTCTGCTCCACCTGTACTAACTCTGCTCCTCCTGTACTAACTCTGCTCCACCTGTACTGACTATGCTCCTCCGGTACTGACTCTGCTCCACCTGTACTGAGTCTGCTCCTCCTGTACTAACTCTACTACTCCTGTACTGACTCTGCTCCTCCTGTGCTGACTCTGCTCACCTGTACTGACTCTGCTCCACCTTTACTAACTCTGCTCCACCTTAACTAACTCTGCTCCTCCTGTACTGACTCTGCTCCACCTGTACTGACTCTGCTCCACCTGTACTAACTCTGCTCCAGCTGTACTGACTCTGCTCCACCTGTACTGACTCTGCTCCACCTGTACTGACTCTGCTCCACTTGTACTAACTCTGCTCCACCTGTACTGACTCTGCTCCACGTGTTCTGCATATGCTCCTCCTGTACTGACTCTGCTTCACCTGTCCTGCTCACCTGTACTGACTCTGCTCCACCTGTACTGAGTCTGCTCCTCCTGTATTGACTCTGCTCCTCCTGTACTGACTCTGCTCCACCTGAACTAACTCTGCTCCTCCTGTATTGACTCTGCTCCACTCGACTGACTATGCTCCTCCTGTACTGACTCTGCTCCACCTGTACTGAGTCTGCTCCTCCTGTACTAACTCTACTACTCCTGTACTGACTCTGCTCCACCTGTACTGAGTCTGCTCCTCCTGTACTAACTCTACTACTCCTGTACTGACTCTGCTCCTCCTGTACTGACTCTGCTCCACCTGAACTAACTCTGCTCCTCCTGTATTGACTCTGCTCCACCTGTACTGACTATGCTCCTCCTGTACTGACTCTGCTCCACCTGTACTGAGTCTGCTCCTCCTGTACTAACTCTACTACTCCTGTATTGACTCTGCTCCTCCTGTACTGACTCTGCTCCACCTGAACTAACTCTGCTCCTCCTGTATTGACTCTGCTCCACCTGTACTGACTATGCTCCTCCTATACTGACTCTGCTCCACCTGTACTGAGTCTGCTCCTCCTGTACTGACTCTGCTCCACCTGAACTAACTCTGCTACTCCTGTATTGACTCTGCTCCACCTGTACTGACTATGCTCCTCCTGTGCTGACTCTGCTCACCTGTACTTACTCTGCTCCACCTTAACTAACTCTGCTCCTCCTGTACTGACTCTGCTCCACCTGTACTAACTCTGCTCCACCTGTACTGACTCAGCTCCACCTGTATTGACTCTGCTCCACCTGTACTAACTCTGCTCCTCCTGTACTAACTCTGCTCCACCTGTTCTGCATCTGCTCCTCCTGTACTGACTCTGCTTCACCTGTCCTGCTCACCTGTACTGAGTCTGCTCCACCTGTCCTGCTCCACCTGTCCTCTCTGTGTTCAGATTGGATCTCCTGACCTGGTGGTGTTGCTGCTCTGCTCCAACCAGACGCTTTGTTGTCGTCTGCAGAAACGAGCCGCTGTGCTCGGTCTCCTTGGAGACAACAGCTCTGCCCTCAGGAGACGCCTGGAGACGTTTCAGAGGGACATCATCTCCATCAGCAGATACTACAGACAGCTACACCTTCTGATACAGGTACACCTGACACAACTACACCTGCTGACACAACTGCACCTGCTGACACAACTACACCTGCTGACACAACTACACCTGCTGACACAACTACACCTTCTGATAAAGGTACACCTGACACAACTACACCTTCTGATACAGGTACACCTGACACAAAAAACACCTACTGACACAACTACACCTACTGACACAACTGCACCTGCTGACACAGCTACACCTTCTGACACAACTACACCTTCTGACACAGGTACACCTGACACAGCTGCACCTGCTGACACAGCTACACCTGCTGACTCAAATGCACCTCGTGACACAGCTACACCTTCTGAAATGACTACACTTGCTGACACAGCTGCACCTTCTGACACAACTACACCTGCTGACGCCGCAGCTACACCTTCTGACACAACTACACCTGCTGACACAACTACACTTGTTGACACAGCTGCACCTTCTGACACAGCTCCACCTGCTGACACGGCTACACCCTCTGATACAACTACACCTGCTGACACAACTACACCTTCTGATACAGGTACACCTGACACAACTACACCTTCTGATACAGGTACACACAGCGTCTCTGGTGTGTGTCTGCCAGTGGCTGTGTGGTGTTTTCCTGCTATGACGTCTAACAGTGAGTGTTTCCACCTGTCTGTCTGTTGCCTGCTGTGAGACGCCACACGCTGCCTTTTCTGATCTCTACTTCCCTGCAATTCATCATCATCCCTCATCTCTCATCATCTCTGTTGCTTGCTGGAGTGCTCCTCTGATCCCGGACCCTCCCCTTCTCATCCACGCCATCTGTAAGCCTCTCTTTCCCTGAACCCAGAGACTGTGTGTGCGCTCTTGGCCCAAAGAATCAACTATCACCTTCATGTCTTGGTCGGCTCAAGCTTCTGTTTATTTTGTGCATAAATACAGGTCATTACCACCTGTCACTGAGTGCTGCATTTGGGTTCAGTCACACTGCATGACATCTGGTTTACATCTCTGACTGGTTCTGGTTTAGATCTCTGCCTGGTTCTGGTCCAGATCCCCACCTGGTTCTGCTTTAGGTCTCTGTCTGGTCCTGTTTTAGTTTTCTCCTGGATTTTCTTACCAATGATGAAGATGATGAGGGGGCGTGGCCTCTGAGGAGGTGGGATGCTTACTTCCTGCAGGAGTCCAGACGTTTCTGTCATGTCAGAGTCTGAGTCGATGGAGACCTGAGACTGGACTCGAGGAGGAGGAGGACCAGAAGGAGGACCTGAGAGGAGGAACAGTTAGAAGACTCACATCAAAACTCTGATTTAAGAACTTCATATCTCCCACTGCACAGTTCCTGAAGTTCAACCTGAGCCAACTAAACTCCTTGGGAACTGAATCCCTTGGGAACTGAACTCTTTGGGAACTGAACTTCTTGGGAACTGAACTCTTTGGGAACTGAACTTCTTGGAAACTGAACTCCTTGGGAACTGAACTTCTTGGAAACTGAACATCTTAGAAACTGAACTCCTTAGGAACTGAACTCCTTCGGAACCGAACTTCTTGGGAACTGAACTCCTTGGGAACTGGACTCCTTGGGAGCTGAACTCCTTGGGAACAGAACCCCTTGGGAACTGAACTCTTTGGGAACTGAACTTCTTGGGAGCTGAACTCCTTGGGAACAGAACCCCTTGGGAACTGAACTCTTTGGGAACTGAACTTCTTGGGAGCTGAACTTCTTGGGAACTGAACTCCTTGGAAACTGAACTCCTTGGGAACTGAACTCCTTGGGAACTGAACCCCTTGGGAACTGAACTCTTTGGGAACTGAACTTCTTGGGAACTGAACTCCTTGGGAACTGAACTTTTTGGACACAGAATTCCTTAGAAACTGAACTCCTTAGAAACTGAACTCCTTCGGAACCGAACTTCTTGGGAGCTGAACTCCTTGGGAACTGGACTCCTTGGGAACTGAACTCCTTGGGAACTGAACCCCTTGGGAACTGAACTCTTTGGGAACTGAACTTCTTGGGAACTGAACTCCTTGGGAACTGAACTTTTTGGACACAGAATTCCTTAGAAACTGAACTCCTTAGGAACTGAACTCCTTCGGAACCGAACTTCTTGGGAACTGGACTCCTTGGGAACTGGACTCCTTGGGAACTGAACTCCTTCGGAACCGAACTTCTTGGGAACTGAACTCCTTGGGAACTGAACTTTTTGGACACCGAACTCCTTAGGAACTGAACTCCTTCGGAACCGAACTTCTTGGGAGCTGAACGTCTCGGGAACCGAGCTCCTTGGGAACTGAACTCCTTAGGAACTGAACTTTTTGGACACAGAACTCCTTAGAAACTGAACTCCTTAGGAACTGAAGTCCTTCGGAACCGAACTTCTTGGGAACTGAACTCCTTGGGAACTGGACTCCTTGGGAACTGAACTCCTTTGGAGCTGAAGTCCTTCGGAACCTAACTTCTTGGGAACTGAACATCTTAGGAACTGAAGTCCTTTGGAACCTAACTTCTTGGGAACTGAACATCTTAGGAACTGAACTCCTTGGGAACTGAACTTTTTGGACACAGAACTCCTTAGAAACTGAACTCCTTCGGAACCGGACTTCTTGGGAACTGAACTCCTTGGGAACTGGACTCCTTGGGAACTGAACTCCTTGGGAACTGAAGTCCTTAGGAACTGAAATCCTTAGGAACCGAACCGAACCGAGCCGCAGAGTGTAACAGATCAGAGTCGACTAACAGGACATGTGTCAGACAGATCAATAATCAATAATCAGATGTAACTCAGGATCATAACCAGCTGGTTCCTCTGATCAGCGGAGACTCAACACAAACTGTAAAGATTCAGTCAGAACCGTCTCACCTCCAACAGCTGAGGAAGATGATGCTGACACAGGTATTCCTTCATCTCTGAGCTGCTCATAGTCATCACCTTCTTCTTCTTCTTCTTCTCCCTCTTCTTCTTCTTCTCTGGTTATTCTCACTTGTTCCTGTCTGTCTATCTATCTATCTATCTATCTATCTGTTCGTCCGTCCGTCTGCGCAGTGTGTTCAGAGTGATGATGTCAGAATGATTGACAGCAGCAGCATCAGGTGGACGGAGTCATTGTTCCTGTTGTCTTTATGCTAATGAGGCCAACGAGCTGCTGAGACATATCACACAGAGACCTGATTGGATGACACAGTGTGACATCATCACAGTGACACTGTGCTACGCCTTCTGACACAACTACACCTGCTGAGACAGCTACGCCTTCTGACACAACTACACCTGCCGACACAGCTACGCCTTCTGACACAACTACACCTGCTGAGACAGCTACGCCTTCTGACACAACTACACCTGCTGAGACAGCTACGCCTTCTGACACAACTACACCTGCTGACACAGTTACGCCTTCTGACACAACTACACCTGCTGACACAGCTACGCCTTCTGACACAACTACACCTGCTGACACAGCTACGCCTTCTGACACAATTACGCCTTCTGACACAACTACTCCTGCTGACACAGCTACACCTGCTGACACAGCTACGCCTTCTGACACAACTACGCCTTCTGACACAACTACACCTGCTGACACAGCTACGCCTTCTGACACAACTACACCTGCTGACACAGCTACGCCTTCTGACACAATTACGCCTTCTGACACAACTACTCCTGCTGACACAGCTACACCTGCTGACACAGCTACGCCTTCTGACACAACTACGCCTTCTGACACAACTACACCTGCTGACACAGCTACACCTGCTGACACAACTACAACTGCTGACACAACTACACATTCTGATACAGGTAGACCTGACACAACTACACCTGCTGACACAACTGCCCCTGCTGACACAACTACACCTGCTGACACAGCTACGCCTTCTGACACAACTACACCTGCTGACACAACTACAACTGCTGACACAACTACACCTTCTGATACAGGTACACCTGACACAACTACACCTGCTGACAGAACTACACCTTCTGACACAACTGCACCTTGACACAACTGCACCTGCTGATACAACTACACCTGCTGACACAACTACACCTTCTGACACAACTGCACCTGCTGACACAACTACACCTTCTGATACAACTACACCTTCTGATACAACTACACCTGCTGATACAACTACACCTTCTGACACAACTACACCTTCTGACACAACTACACCCCCTTCATCTCCGTCTCTGTGTCTGTAGGTGGATGCAGACCGGGAGGAGGATGTGGTTTTAGCTGATCTGTGTTCAGCCATCAGAGGCAAACTGTGTCTCCAGGATGTCTCAGGTATTGACTGATTATTGATCTGTAACTGATCTGTGATGTCATCCTCTCCACACCCACTTTCTGTTGAGGAGTTGAGAGTTATCAGATGTCCTGCTGAGGACAATACTGAGACATTATTCTGATAATAACTCTCTCTCTCTCTCTCTCTCTCTCTCTCTCTCTCTCTTTGTCTGTCTCTGACTGTCTCCAGATCCAGCTGATGACCCAGAATGCAGCAGTTCTGTCCCCGTCACACCTAAAACACCTGTGTAACTCTGTGAACCAATCAGTGATCAGTATCTTTACCCATTAATACTCCATGTGATGTCACACTATTTAAGACTGTGATCACCTGTCAAACCTCTGGTTACCATGGTTACACAGCAGACGTGTCTTGTCCTGATTAGAAAATCAAAAGTTGTAGATTTTGTGAGTGAAGTCAAAATGTGATGGTGAAGGTTTGATTTCAACCGGATCAGAGATCAGAGGTCAGAGTTACAGACTGTAGGTGTTTAATGTTTCACAGTCACAAATTGATTAGATTAAATTAACAAATTAAATATAATTTTACACCCTAAAACATCTTCTAACTGAAACCTGTAACTTCACATCATCACATCTTCATCTGACAGGTCATGTGACAGCTGCTGTAACACTACTGTGATGTCATAATCATGTTAATTATATATGTGACAAACTGATGTGATGTCAATGTTATTGATACTGTGATAGAGTTATATTAATAATATCAATATTGTAATTAAGGGTTGTAAAATTCATGTTAACAATACTGTGATGGTGTTTTAGTATTAATGTTATTAATGTTATTAATGTTGTAATAAAGTGTAGTAATATGTATTTAACAGTGGTAGTGTTTTAATATAAATATTAACTTGTAATTAAGTTTAGTAAAATAATATTATTAATATTGTGATAAAATGATGTAATATTAATATTGTTAATCTTGTAATAAAGTGATGTAATAATATCATTAATATGTTGATAAAGTCATGTCAAAATGTTTGATCTTTGTCCTTTGAAATATTTCCTTGTTGTTGTTCTACAGTTATGATCCTGCAGTTTATTCTGAATTATATTATTTATTAATTTTATTCATATCTATATTCAATAGTGACATTGCAGTGTAACACTGTTCCAGTACAGAGCATGAAACTGACATGTTACAGAGTTGAAAGCTGCTGATCATTTTCAGCAGTTTGTCTCTGCTGTATGGAATCAAATTTGTTTCATATGTATTATAACCATGTGGAAATGTTTTGTATGAATGCATTCAAATCTGTGAATGTGTAAAAACATATCCGAACAAATACATTGATCTGAGGAACCACCTTCAGATCCACGCGGGGAAAACCAAAGAGCTGGTGGTGGATTTCCGCAGGCACAGACTCCTCCTCCCAACACCGGTGAACATCCAGGGGAAGGACATTGAAATGGTGACATCTTATAAGTACCTGGGTGTTCATCTTAACAATAAACTGGACTGGACTGATCACATAACAGCACTGTACAGGAAAGGCCAAAGCAGACTCTACCTGCTGAGGCGGCTCAGGTCTTTTGGAGTGCAGGGGGCGCTCCTGAAGACCTTCTTTGACACTGTGGTGGCATCAGCCATCTTCTACGGAGTGGTCTGCTGGGGCAGCAGCGTCTCGGCTGCAGATAGGAAGAGACTGGACAAGCTGATCAAGAAGGCCAGCTCTGTCCTGGGATGCTCTCTGGACTCTGTGCAGGTGGTGGGAGAAAGGAGGATGACAGCCAAGCTGTCATCTCTGAGGACTAATGACTCCCATCCTCTGCAGGAGGAGATAAAAGCTCTGGAGAGCTCCTTCAGCGATAGACTGATTCACCCAAAGTGTGTGAAGGAACGCTATCGCAGGTCCTTCCTGCCTGCTGCTGTCAGGCTACATAACCAGCGCTGCTCACAGTAAACTGCACCATGGACACTTTAGGGACACCATGGACACTTTATAAACACCACTATTAGCATTGCTGTCCCCCATGTTGTTGTTTATTTGCACATATAATTTTTCATTTTGCACTAAATATGCTCACTTTAATCCATTGCTCACTTTTTTTATCCACTGCTCATTATTGTTATTATTATCATTATTATTATTATTATTATTATTATTATTATTTATTGCTGTTTCTTGTATTTTTTGTACTTTTTCTGCATGCCTAGTTTTTTAAGTTTTAAAATGTTGAAATCTTTAATCTGACTCTTTCCCCTTGACTGCTGTAACACTGGAATTTCTCAATCGTGGGATCAATAAAGGTATATCGCTTTTTTTTTTCTCTCTCTCTCTCTCTCCCTCTCTCTCTCTAACTTTTGAGTCTGTACAGAGATCCGTAGCTGTGCATGACATTTTGTGAACAAATGAAAAAGATTTGCACAATGGTGAAAATATTTTGCAGTTATGCATCAAAGTTTCACAGTGCACTGAGTCCACAGTTACGGATCAGACCTACAGGTACAAATCAGATCTGCAAATACGAGTCGGTACAAGTAGTTTCGACTGTCATTTGACCCATTTGAATGAATATGGCTTTACTATCCAATCACAGAGCCCCCTAGGGGGCAGGCCGTCTGTCCTAGATAGATAGATAGATAGATAGATAGATAGATAGATAGATAGATAGATAGATAGATAGATCAACGAACCGCAAATTGATGTCGCTAAAAGTTTTGCATTTTAGCAATCAACAGTATGTTTGTAACATTATCTAATGAAGAAGTTGAGAATAAGTTGATGTTGTTGTGGTTAAATGGTCAAATCGCTGGTGTTCTCTGGTGATGTCTTCACTGCGTCAGCAGGCTCATTTAGCAAAGTAACAAGAGTTAACATTACATTGGTTTTGCTAAAAGAAATAAAAGTATGTGATATAACGACACATCAGTCATGCTAACCAAGCTAGTTCGGTAGCCGTCTTATTTTAATAGCTCCCTTTATCATAAGCCATTTTCCCACATAGATAGCACAATTTTGCCACAAAGAAGTTCCTTCCATCCGTGGTCAAGTTAGCCGCCCCTACATTTCGAGTGCACTTGTATTGTAAACGTTATGGTAAGTGTATTGAAACTGATCCCAAAGAGCAGATTGCCTCAATAACTAACTTTATTCTTTCGTATTTCCGACTGTCCAATCACAAGTGTTGCTGTATTCAAGTATTACCTGTGAAATCTAAACTGTACAAGATGTGAACACGATACATAGAATACAATGAATAAAACTGCGTCAGACTTTGCAAAGTTAGCACTAGGATACACATACAACTACGTCCGTTTTTCAAAATAAGATGTCAGTGTAAATATGCCTTCTTCCCTGCCCTTGATGTGACATGATGAAAACCTTGTGCTCCATAAGTAGTTCATGATATTGATACGACTGGATCAAGTACTTGTTAGACGACTTGCACAAATACTTTGATGTCCTCTAACCTTATACTCACTCTGTGATCTCAGAGTCACAACTGTGTTTTATTGCCAAGTAGGTTTTCACCTATCAGGAATTTGACTTGGTATGTCAGTGCTGAACAATAAAGTTGAAAAGATAAACACACAAAAACACACTTTACTTTGAGGAGTACAATTAGTACCTGCTGAAAAAAGTAAAAGTAACAACTAAATAGAAATATAATATACATATGTACAGTAGTTAGAGTGTAGACTAATTGTGCAGTATGTGCAAAGTGTTGTTGTGTTTATTCTAACAGTTGATGTTCTAATGAGTGAGCAGTGCAGTGTCCAAGTAGATAGTCCAGCTGTGTGTTCTTCACCTTGACAGCAGGAAAATTGAGAAAGTCACATTAAAAGGAGACACATTGCTGATCCTCAAATGTCATGCAGAGCTACGGATCTCTGTACGGATTCAAAAGTTAAATGAATTTGTTCTTGTATTCTCAGTCTGATCTCAGTCTGATCTCAGTTTGATCTCAGTTTGATCTCAGTCTGATCTCAGTTTGATCTCAGTTTGATCTCAATCTGATCTCAGTTTGCTCTCAGCCTGATCTCAGTTTGATCTCAATCTGATCTCAGTTTGATCTCAGCCTGATCTCAGTTTGATCTCAGTCTGATCTCAGTTTGATCTCAATCTGATCTCGCTTTGATCTCAATCTGATCTCAGTTTGATCTCAGTCTGATCTCAGTTTGATCTCAGTTTGGTCTGATCTCAATCTGATCTCAGTTTTATCTCAGTCTGATCTCGCTCTGATCTCAGTTTTGTTATGTCAATCAATCAATCAATCAATCAATTTTATTTATAAAGCCCAATATCACAAATCACAATTTGCCTCACAGGGCTTTACAGCATACGACATCCCTCTGTCCTTATGACCCTCACAGCTGATCAGGAAAAACTCACCAAAAAAACCCCTTTAACGGGGAAAAAAACGGTAGAAACCTCAGGAAGAGCAACTGAGGAGGGATCCCTCTTCCAGGACGGACAGATGTGCAATAGATGTCGTACAGAACAGATCAGCATAATAAATTAACAGTAATCCATATGACACAATGAGACAGAGAGAGAGAGAGAGAGAGAGAGAGAGAGAGAGATGCAGGTAATAACAGTAGCTTACAACAACATTACTGAAAGTAATAATATTATAGTTATAGTTCTGGCTACTGTGGTACAATATGTTGAAAGTATGTATTAATATCTGGCAGTATACATGTGTGACAATAGTCATATGTGTATAATAACAGTAGAAGTATGACTAATGACTAATGATGGCAGCAGCAGCAGGAGGCATCTGGCAGGACCACGGCAGCAGCACAACCACACACGTCACACTGTCCAGGCACCGCTGTGATATGAGTTAATCTGAGAGACAGTGGAGCACAAAGGCTCCGGAGAAGAAGCCGAGTTAGTGACATCCAGAATGGCCGAGTTAGCAAGATGCAGTAATAGAATACGAGAGAGAGAGAGAGAGAGAGAGAGAAGGAGAGAAGGTGCCCGGTGTATTATAGGGGGTCCTCCGGCAGACTAGGCCTAAGTCAGCCTAACTAGGGGCTGGTACAGGGCAAGCCTGAGCCAGCCCTAACTATAAGCTTTATCAAAGAGGAAAGTCTTAAGTCTAGTCTTAAATGTGGAGACGGTGTCTGCCTCCCGGACCGTAACAGGAAGATGATTCCACAGGAGAGGAGCCTGATAGCTGTCTCAGCTGTTGGTGAGTATGGGGCCAGCACTCATGGTGAGCTCAGTTCTGCTTTCAGCCTCTGAAATGCCTCTTTCTGTGGCGCTTCCCAGCACCACCTGGTCTTTTCACTGAACAGATCTTTGATTGGGCGGGTGTATGAGGCAAGGTGGGGTAAAAACTTGCCTAAGTAGTTGGCCATCCCCATCACTCTCCTCACTCCTTGAACTCTGGTTGGTTCAGGTATTTCCATGATCGCTTTGACCTTGACTGGATCCGGTGTCACACCATCTGCTGTGACCCGGTGCCCCATGAACATGATGTTATCTTTGGCGAACTCACATTTCTCGTTCAGCGTCAGCCCCTCCACTCTCAGCCTGTTCAGGACCCAATGCAGTCTCTCATTGTGTTGCTGCATGTCCTCTCCATACACGACTATGTCGTCAGCATGACACACAACCCCCTCGCAGCCCTCCAGCATCTGTGACATGCGACGCTGGAAATGCTCTGGAGCTGAGGAAATCCCAAACGGTAGGCGACTGAGTGCATATTGCCCAAATGGGGTAATGAAAGTTGTGAGGAGTGAGCTCTCCTCTGACAACGGGATTTGCCAGAAGCCGGAGGTGGCGTCCAGCTTCGTAAACACTTTCGCCCCAGTCAGCATGGCTAGGGTGTGGTCTACTGCTGGGAGGATGTGTCTCTCTCTCTCCGCACCCACTTGTTCAGGTGTGTTAGGTCCACACACAGCCGAATCTTCCCCGGCTTTGCCTTGGGTGCCACGACCAAGCCAGCACACCAAGGTGTGGGTCGGGTCACTTTGGAAATCACCCCCATGTCCTCCATGCGTTTCAGGTCTGCTCGTACTTTTTCCCGCATCGGCAGGGGCACTCGTCGCGGGGATGACAGGGCATATGGAACGGCTCCGGGTTCCAACTCAATTTTGTAGGGCTCCTTTAATTTCCCTAAGCCGGAAAATACCGTGGGGTATTGGGCTTTAAAGTCCTCCTGCTGGGCTTGAACTGCATAGACCCGCTGTATGAGAGTGAGAGCTTTTAATGCAGGGAGACCTAGCAGTGGCTTGCACAGTCCCTCAACAACATAAATGTGTTGTTCAGTTGCTCTCTTTTCAAAGCTCAGCTTCCCTTTAAATCATCCTTTAACCTTCAGTCTATGATTTTCTGGTCCACACAGCACTTTACCCGGTGGCTGCAGAATCCCATGCTTTTTAATGGAGAACATGCTGCTTGGGATTGCTGTGACAGTTGCGCGGCAGTCCAGTTTGAAAACAGTCTCTTCTCCATTCAACTGCAGCTTTTCTTCCCACTCTTCACCTTCCTCTGAGCACATTTCTCCCAAAAAAGCAAAGTCGTCCTCCTCTTGACTCTCTATTTGTGCCACGGAAACGTCATGGACACCACCTGTAGACTTGCATTTCTTTGCAAAGTGTCCCTTCTTATGGCACTTCCTGCACTCAGCCTCACGAGCTGGGCAGTCCTTCCACAGATGTTTCCTCACCTGTCCACACCTGCTGCATCCAGATGACTGTGTGTTCGTTTTCTCTTTCACTGCCTGCCCTCTGGTGGTCTTTTTGTGTATTGTCTCAACCTGTCCTGTAGTCTGCTCTGTCCCACGTAGCACTGACTGTTATTATTTCACTGCTGCACTCTGTCTCACTCTTGTCATAGCTTTTTCTAATGTCAGATCTGCATCCAACTGTAAGTTTTCTGACAATTTAGCATCTCGTATGCCGACCACAATTCTGTCCCTTATTAGCTGCTCTCTCAGGGCTCCAAATTCACAATGTTCAGCCAGTGTGTGCACTGCAGTTATGAAAGATTCAACACTCTCACCGGGTTCTTGGTTCCTCCTGTTGAAGCACGCTCTCTCAAAGATGATGTTCCTCTTGCTTACACAGTGTGCAGTGAAAGCCTCTGTTACCGCTTGGTATGATTGTTTCTGCGCCTCCGTCAGGGGCAATACATTCAGGATATCTTTGGCGTCATCGCCGGCAGCATACATGAAAGATTTCACCTCAAACTCCTGGGATTGCTTGTCCAGCCCCGATGCTATCCAGTAGCGTTCAAAACGCTTCATCCATCTCTGCCATTCTTTTGTATTGGCGAAGTCGAACTTGCCTGGCGGCACTAGCTGTGGCGCCATTACTAACTGTGGCGGCGCTGCTCTGTCGTACATATTCTCCGCCGTTTACTGTCATGTTTGTCCTGTCGGTTATTTTCCTCGACACTTTTCAGGTTTAGTTCATCATTACCCTTTACTTTTCCGTTTATCTTCTGACACCATGTTATGTTAGCACTGAAGCTTGATGTTAACAAAGATGAGACGGAGGACAAGCCAGGATGTTGCAAGCATGTTTACTTCAGAAAAAGGAAGCGTGTTACATATCAACCGGTCCGGGGTAAACCAACAATAGTGCTTGAATATATTCCATTTTACAGAACAAGTTTCATCTCAATCTGATCTCGCTTTGATCTCAGTCTGATCTCGCTTTGATCTCAGTCTGATCTCAGTTTCATCCCAATCTGATCTCAGTTTCATCTCAATCTGATCTCGCTTTGATCTCAGTCTGATCTCGCTTTGATCTCAGTCTGATCTCGCTTTGATCTCAGTCTGATCTCAGTCTGATCTCGCTTTGATCTCAGTCTGATCTCAGTTTGATCTCAGTCTGATCTCAGTTTCATCCCAATCTGATCTCAGTTTGATCTCAGTCTGATCCCAGTTTCATCTCAATCTGATCTCGTTTTGATCTCAGTCTGATCTCGCTTTGATCTCAGTCTGATCTCAGTTTCATCCCAATCTGATCTCAGTTTGATCTCAGTCTGATCCCAGTTTCATCTCAATCTGATCTCGTTTTGATCTCAGTCTGATCTCGCTTTGATCTCAGTCTGATCTCAGTTTGATCTCAGTTTCATCTCAATCTGATCTCGCTTTGATCTCAGTCTGATCTCAGTTTGATCTCAGTTTCATCTCAATCTGATCTCGCTTTGATCTCAATCTGATCTCAGTCTGATCTCAGTTTCATCTCAATCTGATCTCGCTTTGATCTCACTTTGATCTCGGTTTGATCTCAGTTTCATCTCAATCTGATCTCAGTCTGATCTCACTTTGATCTCAGTTTCATCTCAATCTGATCTCAGTCTGATCTCACTTTGATCTGAGTCTGATCTCGCTTTGATCTCAGTCTGATCTCAGTCTGACCTTGCTTTGATCTCAGTCTGATCTCGCTTTGATCTCAGTCTGATCTCAGTTTCATCTCAATCTGATCTCAGTTTGATCTGGCTCTGATCTCAATCTGATCTCGCTTTGATCTCAGTTTGATCTAAGTCTGATCTCAGTTTCATCTCAATCTGATCTCGCTTTGATCTCAATCTGATCTCAGTTCAATCTCAGTCTGATCTCAGTCTGATCTTAATCTGATCTCAGTTTGATCTCAGTCTGATCTCAATCTGATCTCAGTTTGATCTCAGTTTCATCCCAATCTGATCTCAGTTTCATCTCAATCTGATCACGTTTTGATCTCAGTCTGATCTCGCTTTGATCTCAGTCTGATCTCACTTTGATCTCAGCCTGATCTCAGTTTGATCTCAGTTTGATCTAAGTCTGATCTCAGTTTCATCTCAATCTGATCTCACTTTGATCTCAATCTGATCTCAGTTTCATCTCAATCTGATCTCGCTTTGATCTCGGTTTGATCTCGGTTTGATCTCAGTTTCATCTCAATCTGATCTCAGTCTGATCTCGCTTTGATCTCAGTCTGATCTCAGATTCATCTCAATCTGATCTCAATCTGATCTCGCTTTGATCTCAGTCTGATCTCAGTCTGATCTCGCTTTGATCTCAGTCTGATCTCACTTTGATCTCAGCCTGATCTCAGTTTGATCTCAGTTTGATCTAAGTCTGATCTCAGTTTCATCTCAATCTGATCTCACTTTGATCTCAATCTGATCTCAGTTTCATCTCAATCTGATCTCGCTTTGATCTCGGTTTGATCTCGGTTTGATCTCAGTTTCATCTCAATCTGATCTCAGTCTGATCTCGCTTTGATCTCAGTCTGATCTCAGATTCATCTCAATCTGATCTCAATCTGATCTCGCTTTGATCTCAGTCTGATCTCAGTCTGATCTCGCTTTGATCTCAGTCTGATCTCACTTTGATCTCAGCCTGATCTCAGTTTGATCTCAGTTTGATCTAAGTCTGATCTCAGTTTCATCTCAATCTGATCTCACTTTGATCTCAATCTGATCTCAGTTTCATCTCAATCTGATCTCGCTTTGATCTCGGTTTGATCTCGGTTTGATCTCAGTTTCATCTCAATCTGATCTCAGTCTGATCTCGCTTTGATCTCAGTCTGATCTCAGATTCATCTCAATCTGATCTCAATCTGATCTCGCTTTGATCTCAGTCTGATCTCAGTTTGATCTCGCTTTGATCTCAGTCTGATCTCAGTTTCATCTTAATCTGATCACGTATTGATCTCAGTCTGATCTCACTTTGATCTCAGCCTGATCTCAGTTTGATCTAAGTCTGATCTCAGTTTCATCTCAATCTGATCTCGCTTTGATCTCAATCTGATCTCAGTTCGATCTCAGTCTGATCTCAGTCTGATCTCAGTTTCATCTCAATCTGATCTCAGTCTGATCTCGCTTTGATCTCAGTCTGATCTCAGATTCATCTCAATCTGATCTCAATCTGATCTCGCTTTGATCTCAGTCTGATCTCAGTTTGATCTCGCTTTGATCTCAGTCTGATCTCAGTTTCATCTTAATCTGATCACGTATTGATCTCAGTCTGATCTCACTTTGATCTCAGCCTGATCTCAGTCTGATCTCAGTTTGATCTAAGTCTGATCTCAGTTTCATCTCAATCTGATCTCGCTTTGATCTCAATCTGATCTCAGTTCGATCTCAGTCTGATCTCAGTCTGATCTCAGTTTCATCTCAATCTGATCTCGCTTTGATCTCACTTTGATCTCGGTTTGATCTCAGTTTCATCTCAATCTGATCTCAGTCTGATCTCAGTTTCATCTCAATCTGATCTCGCTTTGATCTCACTTTGATCTCGGTTTGATCTCAGTTTCATCTCAATCTGATCTCAGTCTGATCTCACTTTGATCTCAGCCTGATCTCAGTCTGATCTCAGTTTGATCTAAGTCTGATCTCAGTTTCATCTCAATCTGATCTCGCTTTGATCTCAATCTGATCTCAGTTCGATCTCAGTCTGATCTCAGTCTGATCTCAGTTTCATCTCAATCTGATCTCGCTTTGATCTCACTTTGATCTCGGTTTGATCTCAGTTTCATCTCAATCTGATCTCAGTCTGATCTCAGTTTCATCTCAATCTGATCTCGCTTTGATCTCACTTTGATCTCGGTTTGATCTCAGTTTCATCTCAATCTGATCTCAGTCTGATCTCACTTTGATCTCAGTCTGATCTCGCTTTGATCTCGCTCTGATCTCGCTTTGATCTCAGTCTGATCTCAGTTTCATCTCAATCTGATCTCGCTTTGATCTCAGTGTGATCTCGCTTTGATTTCAGTCTGATCTCAGTCTGATCTCAGTTTGATCTCGCTTTGATCTCAATCTAATCTCAGTTTGATCTCAGTTTCATCTCAATCTGATCTCGCTTTGATCTCACTTTGATCTCGGTTTGATCTCAGTTTCATCTCAATCTGATCTCAGCCTGATCTCAGTTTGATCTAAGTCTGATCTCAGTTTCATCTCAATCTGATCTCGCTTTGATCTCAATCTGATCTCAGTTCGATCTCAGTCTGATCTCAGTCTGATCTCAGTTTCATCTCAATCTGATCTCGCTTTGATCTCACTTTGATCTCGGTTTGATCTCAGTTTCATCTCAATCTGATCTCAGTCTGATCTCAGTTTCATCTCAATCTGATCTCGCTTTGATCTCACTTTGATCTCGGTTTGATCTCAGTTTCATCTCAATCTGATCTCAGTCTGATCTCACTTTGATCTCAGTCTGATCTCGCTTTGATCTCGCTTTGATCTCAGTCTGATCTCAGTTTCATCTCAATCTGATCTCGCTTTGATCTCAGTGTGATCTCGCTTTGATCTCAGTCTGATCTCAGTCTGATCTCAGTTTGATCTCGCTTTGATCTCAGTTTGATCTCAATCTAATCTCAGTTTGATCTCAGTCTGATCTCAATCTGATTTCAGTCTGATCTCAATCTGATCTCGCTTTTATCTCAATCTGATCTCAGTCTGATCTCAGTTTCATCTCAATCTGATCTCGCTTTGATCTCAGTGTGATCTCGCTTTGATCTGTCTGATCTCAGTCTGATCTCGCTTTGATCACAGTTTGATCTGCACATTTGCAGAATGAGATTGCATGTCTGTCCGTCCTGGAAGAGGGATCCCTCCTCAGTTGCTCTTCCTGAGCTTTCTGCCATTTTTTTCCTGTTAAAGGGTTTTTTGGGGGAGTTTTTCCTGATCAGCTGTGAGGGTCATAAGGACAGAGGGATGTCGTATGCTGTAAAGCCCTGTGAGGCAAATTGTGATTTGTGATATTGGGCATCTTTTCGGGTCAGGATAGGCATAATTTTCACAATATTACACAGATGAAAAAATGCAGTCTGTGAGGTTTGTTTTAAATGAGAATTAAAAGACAAATCTTGATCAAATGTTACTCCGAGGTTTCTTACGGTAGTGCTAGAGGCCAGAGCAATGCCATCTAGAGAAACTATGTCATCAGATAAAGAGTCTCTGAGTTGTTTGGGGCCAAGAACAATAACTTCAGTTTTGTCTGAATTTAACATCAGGAAATTGGTGCTCATCCAGGTTTTTATGTCTTTAAGGCAGTTATGGAGTTTAGTTAATTGATTACTTTCTTCTGGCTTCATCGATAAATACAACTGAGTATCATCCGCATAACAATGGAAATTTATAGAGTGATTTCTAATGATGTTACCTAAAGGAAGCATATATAGAGTAAATAGGATTGGTCCGAGCACAGAACCTTGTGGAACTCCAAAACAAACTTTGGTACGTAAGGATGATTCATTATGAACGTGAACAAACTGAAAACGATCAGATAAATAAGATTTAAACCAGCTTAGTGCAGAACCTTTTAGGCCAATTAAGTGATCCAGTCTCTGCAGTAGAATTTGATGGTCAATTGTGTCAAACGCCGCACTAAGATCTAATAAAACAAGTACAGAGACAAGTCCTTTGTCTGAAGCAATCAGAAGGTCATTTGTAATTTTAACTAGTGCTGTCTCAGTGCTATGATGCACTCTAAATCCTGACTGAAATTCCTCAAATAAATTATTATCATGGAGAAAATCACACAGCTGGTCTGCGACTACTTTCTCAAGGATCTTTGACATAAAAGGAAGATTAGATATTGGTCTATAGTTGGCTAACACCTCTGGATCCAGGGTGGGCTTTTTTAGTAGAGGTTTAATTACAGCTACCTTAAAAGACTGTGGTACATAGCCTGTTAATAAGGATATATTGATCATATCTAATATATGAGTGTTAACTAAAGGAAAGACCTCCTTAAGTAGCCTAGTTGGGATGGGGTCTAAGAGACACGTTGATGATTTAGATGAAGAAATCACTGCGGTCAATTCTTGAAGAGAAATTGGAGAGAAGCAATCTAAATATCTATTAGGTCTTACAGCTGTGTTTGAGGTTAGATAGGTACTATCTGAGGACAGGAGGTCATGAATTTTGCCTCTATTAATGCTGAGTAATAGTTTGCTCTGGCATTGCGGAGGCCCCTCTTATAAGTTTTGAGACTGTCTGTCCAGATTAAACGAGATTCTTCCAGTTTGGTTAATCGCCAATTCCTTTCAAATTTTCGCGATATTTGTTTTAACTTACGGGTTTGAGAGTTATACCAAGGAGCGAACTTTCTTTGCTTTGTTAACTTCTTTTTAAGAGGAGCTACAGAGTCGAGTATTGTTCGCAGCGAGCCTACGGCGCTATCGAAAAAATGATCAATTCAGGAGAGGTTAAAGTCAGTACAGGAAACCTCTGTTACTGAAGGACTTGGTATTGAATTTAACGACGGAGTAATCTTTTCCTTAAATTTTGCAACAGCACTATCTGATAAACATCTAGTATAGTAACTGTTGCTGAGTGGCGTGTAACACACACACACACACACACACACACACATACACACACATATACACACATACACACATACAGACACATATACACACATACATACACACATACACACATATACACATACACACACATACAAACATAAACACATATACACACACACATATACACACAAACACACACACATACATGCACGCACACATACACACACACACACGTATACACACATACATACACATATACACATATATACACACATATACACACACACATACACACGTACGACCACACATACACAGACATATACACACATACATACACATATACACACATACACACGCATATACACACATACCTAGACATATACACACATACATACACATATACACACATATACATGCATATACACGCATATACACACATATACACGCATATACACACATACAAACACACATACCCAGACATATACACACATACATACACATATACACACATATACACGCATATACATGCATATACACACATATACACACATATACACGCATATACACGCATATACACACATACCCAGACATATACACACATACCCAGACATATACACACATACATACACGCATACACAGACATATACTGAGTGTGTGTAAAGGCTTGAAGCTCTGAGTCTGTGAGGGTTTTAAAGAACTGACTGATAAAAGACATCCCAATTTGGTGTCTGTCTGTCCGTCTGTCCATCTGCAGGTCTGGACTCCATCATCAGTGTTATTTAAAGACTGAAGGACACTCAGAGCATTCTGGGTAATCTGTGTCGTTGTCACAGCAAGAATGTTAATGGCACATTCCACGTCTGAAAACACCTCAGGGGATAAAGACACTGGACATACATGGTCTGAAGAGACACACACACACAGAGGGACATGGAGACAGAAACAGAGACAGACAGAGAGAGGGACAGAGACACACAGAGACAGAGACAGGGAGAGAGAGCGAGAGAAAGACACAGAGAGGGACAGAGACAGAAAGACAGACAGAAAGACAGACAGAGAGAGAGACAGAGAGAGACAGAGACAGAGACAGAGAGAGGGACAGAGACACACAGAGACAGAGACAGACAGGGAGACAGGGATAGAGAGAAACAGAGAGAGAGAGAGAGAGAGAGAGGGAGAGAGAGACAGACAGACAGAGACAGGGAGAGACACAGGGAGAGACAGACAGAGACAGGGACAGACAGACAGACAGGTCGCCTTCTCACAGATCTCTCTGACTTTTTATTTTCTCGTCATATGTTTTTTTCTTCTTTAAAATTTCTGTCTGTGATTTTGTGATAAAATAGTTTGTGATTCTGAGACTGTGAATGTGCTGACGACATGTTAATAAGGTTTATTAACATCTCTGACTGTGCTGACGACATGTTAATAAAGTTTATTAACATCCGAGACTGTGCTGACGACATGTTAATAAAGTTTAACATCTGAGACTGTGCTGATGACATGTCAATAAAGTTTATTAACATCTCTGACTGTGCTGATGACATGTTAATAAAGTTTATTAACATCTCTGACTGTGCTGACGACATGTTAATAAAGTTTATTAACATCCGAGACTGTGCTGATGACATGTTAATAAAGTTTATTAACATCTCTGACTGTGCTGATGACATGTTAATAAAGTTTATTAACATCTCTGACTGTGCTGACGACATGTTAATAAAGTTTATTAACATCCGAGACTGTGCTGACGACATGTTAATAAAGTTTAACATCTGAGACTGTGCTGACGACATGTCAATAAAGTTTATTGAACTGAACTGAGAGATTCAACAATTGAATTAATCAGTTGTGTTTTTGTCAACATCGACTGTTACACAGTGTGACTGATGGACTGTTGTCATGGTAACAGCCAGCAGCGACTGTCTGATTCATTCTTTCATTCATGTTTTTGTATTTTCTGAAATTTCAGTTAAAATTTTTAAATTGTTTATGGTGGTTCCTGCAGGTCTGTCTTTGCCCTTTGAGAATGAAGCGGTTCAGACCGGTTGAGTTCTGGCGGTGTGTCTCTTATCTCCTGTCTGAGTGTTTCTATTCCAGGGTTCCTCCATGTTTGGTCGGCTTCTGTCTCTCTGTCCTGTCTCCTTGGCTCCGCCTCCGGCCGTTATAAAACACATCTGCCAGCATCTGTCTCAGTCCGTCTCTGTCCATCCTCTCAGCAGCATGGCTCCAAAGAAAGTGGAACCAAAGAAGACGGAGGTGAAGAAGGTGGAGCCGAAGAAGGAAGAGCCTCCTCCTCCTCCTCCCAAACCTGCAGAGCCGGAGCCCAAACCTCCGGAGGTCGACCTGAAGAGCATCGTGGTCGAGTTCTCCGCCGACCAGATCGAAGAGTTCAGAGATGCCTTCACACTGTTCGACGAGACGCCTGCTGGTGAGATGAAGATTACCTTCGCTCAGTGCGGAGACGTCATGCGAGCGCTTGGTCACAACCCGACCAACGACGATGTGCTGAAGCTGCTGGGGAGGCCGAAGGTGGAGGAGATGAACAGGAAGCTGCTGGACTTCGACAGCTTCCTGCCCATGCTGCAGCACGTGGCGCGCTCCAAGGAGCAGGGGACCTTCGAGGACTTTGTGGAGGGTCTGAGGGTCTTTGACAAGGAGGGCAATGGCACCGTGATGGGGGCGGAGCTCCGCCACGTTCTCTCCACGTTGGGAGAGAAGATGACAGAGAACGAGGTTGACCGGCTGATGGTGGGACAGGAGGACGCCAATGGACACATCAACTACACCGAGTTTGTCAAACACATCCTGGCTGGGTAGAACCTACACCTGGTCCCTTCTGATGGACTGAGGTTCTGTCTCTGATGGACTGAGGTTCTGTCTCTGATGGACTGAGGTTCTGTCCCTGATGGACTGAGGTTCTGTCTGTTGTCTCTGCTGTGTTCAGTGTTCTCTCTATGTCTGAAATAAAACCTCTTCAGTCTGTCTCAGTTGTGAATTTTTTGAAGAGCTGTGGATGAATGATCTCATGAATGATGTCATGAATGCGTCTGATGGACGTGCAGACTTCCGGCAGGTTGTGTTCATCATTAGTTTTCCTGTGAGCAGCAGCAGCAGGTCTGTGCAGGTGTATATGAGGTAGGTGGAGGAGACATTGTCACAGAGCTGATGGAGGTTAATGTGAGGAACAGTAAACAGGATAATTTAAAATAATAATAAGTAAATAAATAAAATAAAAAATGATTTAATAGAACTGATTTTAAGAAACAAACAAAGCTGTCAGTCTTTAAACTAACGATCAGATCTGATGACGGAGACATTAATGAATAAATGAGACATAAAACTTCAGACTGCAGCTCTGCTCTGTGAAGTCTGTGTTCAGCTGCGTTTACCTCCAGATCAACACCACCTCCACCAGACTGTGTCTGTATGAATGAATGAAGTAAATCAAATCAAAAGCACCGCCCAGGTTTCACTGTGACAGACGAGTCTGTAAAATCTGCTGCTGCTGGACACTGAGAGACGTCTATCTGAGAAGCCTCCAGCAGAGGGCACTGTGAGCCCACAGCTGCTCTGACGTCTCCACAGTAACAGCAGTCACATCTACTGTAAATTACAACATCAGCACAGGTGTCACATGAACCCTGATAAACACCACCTGTGACATCATCAGGAAACACTCAAGTCTCATAAACTTCAATAACAGATCAGTTAGAAGCCCAGGGGCGTCTCCACCCCCTCTGGAGGCTCAGAAAGGCAGGTCTTCCCACTCCTCACCTCATCACCTTCTACAGGGGCACCATCAAAAGCATTCTTACATACAGCTTCACTTCCTGGTTCGGGAGCTGCAGGGCTTACAAACAACAGTAGCTCAACAAGATAGTGAAAACAGCCAGCAGAATCACTGGTGCCCCTCTGCCCTTCCTGATGCAGATCTACAAGCAGCGCTGCATCCACAGAGCCACCACCATCATCAAGGACCCTCATCATCCCTCTCACGCACTGTCTTCTGGGAAGAGGTACAGGAGCATCTACTGCACCAGCTGTGAGGTTGGTGAATGGACTGTGCCCCCTACCCACACTCATTACCCCACACCCCCCCCCCCCCCCCCCCCACACACACACACACACACACACACACACACACACACACATACACACCCATTAGGTTGACAGCCACCTGGCAAACCCAATTTTTGTGGAAAAGAACTTTACTATGGACACTTCCGCACTTTTACACAGTCCAAACTGCTGCTAAATGTCTGTCTGAATGCTGTGAAACGAATGATTGTTCTTCTTTTAATTATTTTGTTACTTGTCCATTTTATTATTACTCATCTGATAAGTTTTAACTTAGTTTTTACTTATTTATTATTATTATCCTTTAATGCACTGTAAGGAGCTGGTGAGAAATGACTTTTCGTTTCAGCCTGTGTATGCAAATACATGTGTGTGGAATGACAATGAAGAAATCTTGGAATCTTCTTGGATAATCTGTTATCAACGATAACGACGATTGTCTCGACATCTCACAGGAAGAAGGAAAAATAAATGTGTCTCACCTGTGACGTCATCACACCTGCTGGGTTCAACTTCCTGTTGGAGGACAGAAATAAAACTAAAGACGAAGAAAGTTTAAAAACATCATTTACTGTCAGACTGTTTCATTACATCGTCTCTTCATCAGTGACAGACCTCAGGAGGTCACTTCCTGTTACATCAGTTTAAATCTACTCTGCTAATAACACACAGCTACGTCACTTATCGTCACTAATGTCACTAACGTCACTTAACTTCACTAACGTCACTAAGGTCACTTAACGTCACTAACATCACTTAAAATCATTAATGTCACTTAACGTCATTAATGTCACTTAACGTCACTAACGTCACTTAACGTCACTAACATCACTTAACGTCATTAATGTCACTTAACGTCACTAACGTCACTTAACGTCCCTAACGTCACTTAATGTCACTTAACGTCATTGTCACTTAATGTCACTAACGTCACTTAACGTCATTAATGTCACTTAACGTCACTAATGTCACTTAATGTCACTTAACGTCATTAATGTCACTTAACGTCACTTAACGTCATTAATGTCATTTAACGTCACTAATGTCACTTAACATCACTTAACGTCAGGTAACAGTCACACTAAAAGAGTCAAATGAAAAAAGGAATCAATAAAAAAGTGATTAATCCTCGTGATGTTCAGACATGACGTCTGTGGGTCGTCTCATGTTTTAATGTTAACATTTAACATCTGAAGGAAACAGGACATGTTGTCAGACTGAAGAGTCTGCGGCTGCTCGTCTGTCCATTACTTAATGGGGGGGTGATGACATCATTTAAAAACTAAAATCAGACATAGTTTGAACCCAAACAAATATCTGATGACAAGTTTTTATAAAGTCAAAGATACTAAAGTTATTAATATGTTTTTAAAAATATTTAACGTAGTCGTAGAATGTAGTCATTGTTGTTGTTGTTGTGATGTTAAAAACGGAGCAGTCCACAGCAGCAACAGAGGAGGAGACGTCCTGACCTTTAGTCTGTCAACAGTGGATCCTATATTTCCCAGAATGCACCTGGACAGTTTCTTCTCATTAGTCGACTCTTGTCTGAATAGATGACAGGAGCTGCTGACAGCCAATCCGATGACGGTCAGCCTCTGTCTCCTCCCTCCTTATGATTGGCCGACAGACGCAGACCCAGCTCCGCTCTGATTGGACGACTCAGAAGCTGTCTGTGCACCCTGATTGGCCAGCTGGGCGTAGAGGCGGGACCTGAGGAATCGTGGGTAACTGTCGGTCTCCATCAGGCTAAAGATCTGATCCTGGGCCAGCTGGAAGGAGGCAGGGCTGACACCAAGACGAAGGCTCTGATTGGTCGATTCTCTGACAGACGAGTCCATGTTGACCTGGAAACAGAGACAGCCAGGTCACATGACCAATCAATGGACCAATCAGAGGACAGATGCACAGACACAGACAGACACACAGAGAGACAGACACACAGACACACAAACAGACAGACAGGTACCTGTCTCGCTGCATTGGTAGAGATGAACTCGTCATAGATTTTCGCAGCTCTGGCGGCCATCTTGCTGAGGGGGTGTGTCCTCTTAAATCTCTCCACAGCCAACCAGAAGTCGAGGTTTTCCTCGCTGAACTCCAACCTCAGGAAGTGACGGAACACGGCCAGACCATCTGACCAATAAAAAGAGAGCAGGGAAACTGTTCAGCCACAGAGACTGATGGTGTAGGCTCCTCCCACAGAGACAACAGGAAGTGATGTGTCTTACACTGATTGGTCAGCAGAGCGTCCAGACTCTCCGCCCACCTGAGCACCTCTCCGCCAGATGGTCTGAAACACAAAACAAATACATTTGAGTGGACCCGACAGGAACCGGCAGGAACCAGTCAGAACGAACGCTGGAGGTTCTACCTGTTGTTCCTCAGAGCTTTCTCCAAACTGTTACCACGCTTACAGGCACCGACCCTCCGTCGCCGTAGAAACAGCAGGCGGCTCCGAACATCAGCGGCTCTGAGGAGGTAATGTGACGATTCAGAGAGACAGGAAGTAAAGAACAACAACACAAAACAGTAAACAGTCACTGACTGATGACTGTAACAGTTCTCTGGTGTCATGGTGTCATCATCAGCTGACTGATCTACTGCACATGCTCAGTGTGTGATCTACTGCACATGCTCGGTGTGTGATCTACTGCACATGCTCAGTGTGTACGTACAGACTCTTCGTCTTCTTCCTCAGTTGAAGGTTTCTGAACTCGCTGTCCTGAACAAACAAAACAACAACTGTCAGACTCTGCTGGTCCCTGGTGGACTTTTCTGGTGTTTATTGGTCTTTCCTGGATGCTCTAATACTCTACTGGTCTGTCCTGCTCTCTGCTGGTCTGTCCTGGTCTTTACTAGTCTCTGCTGCTCTCTGCTGGTCTCAACGGGTCTGTCCTGGTCTATACTAGTCTGTATTGGTCTATAACGGTCTGTACTGCTCAGAGCTGGCCTATACTGGTCTTTGCTGCTCTCTGCTGGTCTGTCCTGCCCACTTCTGGCCTGTCCTGGTCCCTTCTGGTCTGTCGTGGTCTCTGCTGGTCTGTCCTGATCCTTTTTGGTCTGTCTTGGTCTCAGCTGATCTGTTCTGGTCTGTCCTGGTCTATACTAGTCTGTGCTGGTCTATAATGGTCTATACTGCTCAATGCTGGTCTATACTGGCCTCTGCTGGTCTATGCTGGTCTTTGCTGCTCTCTGCTGGTCTGTCCTAGTCTCTGCTGGTCTGTCCTGGTCCCTTCTGGTCTGTCTTATTCTCAGCTGCTCTGTCCTGGTCTAAACCAGTCTCTGCTGGTCTAAACCGGTCTCTGCTGGTCTGTCCTGCTCTCCGCTGGTCTGTCCTGGTCTAAATTGGTTTCTGCTGGTCTAAACTGGTCTGTCCTGGTCCCTTCTGGTCTCTACCTTGGTGCCATTGAGCAGCAGCAGCATGTGGTGCAGGGACCCCCCTTCTCTGGTGAGCTGTCTCTTTAGGGTGTGGATGGAGGGGGGTTGGGGGGTGGGGCCTGTGCCGAGCTCAAGATCAAAGGTCACTGGGCGGATGAGTCGATGGATGGTGCTGTCAGACAGGAAGTGGGGAGACCGAGGTTCCTGCAGCAGAGAACCCTCAGAGAGAGAGCGACGCAGAACTGAACGACAAACATGAAAAAAAAAAAGACGGAATTTTTCCTTACTGACACTTCAGCTGCTTTCAGCTCCGATTAGCTGACAGTTTGTTTTCATCTTTAACCACTTCAACTGATTTCACTTCAACTGACACCTCACAGCCTTTAACATGACGACACTGTCCTTCAGTTAAAACTTAATTCTGTCAGAACTTCCACGTCAGCTGCTTTCAGCACTTCTACTTTTACAGCCTCACTTCCATTTTAACCATCATTTCACCTCCTTTCAGTTTTTCAACTGTCACTTCAAAAATGACGGCTCTTCAGCTTTGTGAACTCACAATGTTGCAGTTTACTTCAGCTTCACTCAGCGCTCACCACTTCACTCTCACATTAACTCACATCACCACTTCACTCACACGTTAACTCACATCACCACTTCACTCACACATTAACTCACATCGCCACTTCACTCACACGTTAACTCACATCACCACTTCACTCACACATTAACTCACATCACCACTTCACTCTCACATTAACTCACATCGCCACTTCACTCACACGTTAACTCACATCGCCACTTCACTCACACGTTAACTCACATCGCCACTTCACTCACACGTTAACTCACATCGCCACTTCACTCACACGTTAACTCACATCGCCACTTCACTCACACGTTAACTCACATCACCACTTCACTCAGGTTCGTCGTTCAGGGTTTTAACTCTTCCGCTCCTTGCAGTCAGACTGACCTGCAGGTCTGAAGGTGGAGGGGAACTCCTCAGCACCTCCCCCCTCCTCCTCTTCATCTTCATCACTCTCCTCCTCCTTCATGTAGAGGTGGTAGGGGCTGAGCAGGAGGCTCCGCCCTCCAACACCTCCCACTGTCTCTGATGTCTCTGAGGCACTCTCTCCCTCCCCCTGCTGCCTCTCCTCCACCTCCTCACGCCGCCTCTTCCTCCTGTCCTCCTCCTCTTCTGCTCCTCCCCTCTCCTTCCAGATTGGACTCCTGTGGGTGGAGGAGAAGGGGGGAGGTGGGGGGAGGTGCTGAGGTAGAGTGGTAAAGGTCCTGGAAGGAGGTGAGGAGGAGGTGTACGGAGACAGGGAGGAGAAGAGGGGAGGAGGAGGAGGGGTGGAGGAGGAGAAGGCGGAGCTGAGGGAGTAAGGAGAGGGGGAGGGAGGTCTGAGGGGGTCACAGAGGGAGGAGTAAGGAGAGGAGGAGCTGAGGAGGGGAGGAGCAGAGGAGGAGTAAGGAGAGGAGGGACGATAGAGGATGTCAGACTGACTCAGAGAGAGGAGGCCGAAGTCTGAGGAGAGGTCTGAGGGCTGAGGAGGAGGAGAAAGAGGAGGAAGAGGAGGAGGAAGAGGACGAGGAGGAGGAGAAGAAGAAGAGGAGAGGATGAGGAGCAGGAGGAGGAGGAGGAGTTAAACAGTGTTAATGATGTAGTGTCTCTGCTGGATGTTAACATGTTAAAGAACATCAGAGTTGGCAACTTGCGCGAGACTTGAGAACTAGCACCACCGCTAGTCATCAGCTAGTCTTGCACGAGTTGCCATGTAAACACAGCAGCCTGCAGGGCAGGCTAACTGACCACAGTGAGAAATGATGCTATTAAAGTGGAGTAAATTACGTCTCTTCAAGTCACTGTTGCATGCCACGGCTTCAGGGCACTTGGATTACGACGGATGAGCCGTTCTGACTTTTTTGAAATGCATTAGTGGAGTTTTATTACATTTTCAAAATGTGGGTTCTGTGCACTTCAAGTGTAGCTTTTATTCCAGCTAGCTGTTATTCTACGATACCCCGAACGAGTTTTGTGGATTAAAAAACAACATTGGACTGCTTGTCGGCATGAGGGTCAGTAAGTACAGTCTGTATCTTCATTCTAAAGTGGCCATTTCCTTTAAGTCCTAACTTTCAGTCTTAACTTTTAGTCTTTACTTTAAGTCTTAACTTTTAGTCTTAACTTTAAGTCCTAACTTTAAGTCTTAACTCTAAGTCATAAATGTAAGTCTTAACTTTAAGTCCTAACTTTAAGTCTTAACTCTAAGTCATAAATGTAAGTCTTAACTTTAAGTCCTAATTTTAAGTCTTAACTTTAAGTCCTACTTTAAGGCCTAACTTTTAGTCTTAACTTTAGGTCCTAACTTTAAGTCTTAACTCTAAGTCATAAATGTAAGTCTTAACTTTAAGTCCTAATTTTAAGTCTTAACTTTAAGTCCTACTTTAAGGCCTAACTTTTAGTCTTAACTTTAGGTCCTAACTTTAAGTCTTAACTTAAAGTCTGAACTCTAAGTCATAACTTGAAGGGGAAATTCTGGGAGTTTTCTCAGACTTTCGTCACTGTGAACTCTGAGTACGAAGAACCTTTGTGAAAACATCTGCTGGTTAACCAGCTGCAGACGGAGCTGTTTTATGGCCTCAGCTGATTGACAGGTGATTTACAGGTGTAGAGTTCAGGTGTTCTGCTGTACCTGGTGACTGTGTCCAGTCTCCGTGGTGACCAGCTGTAGCTGGATGTTGTCATGGAGACAGAGACTGACTCTGATCTTCTGCTCCATGCTGAAAGCCTCCAGGCTGAAGAGACGCTGCCAACAACCCTGAGAGCTCTGCACGAAGTAGATCAGGAGGGGCTCCGCCGCCACTGAACACAACAACAACAACACGCACTACATAGAGTGGAACAAACAAGAAAACAGGCTGGTATCTGTGTGTGTGTGTGTGTGTGTGTGTGTGTTACCCTCTCTCAGCTGCAGTGCGCTCAGGTACAGTGGACTCTGTAGGACGTTACAGCGTCCGGCTTCATCCTCTCTGGTGAACAGCAGCAGGTCACTGTAGATCAACACTGTCACCTGACACACACACACACACGCACACACACACACACACACACACACACAGGTCATATAATGATGTAAGTACATGTGATGTGTTGGATCTCAGCTCTGAGTCCTTCTAATCTCTGATCAACGCAGCAGGTCAGTCAGAGTGGCGGCCTATGAGATGTCTGTGTCCGTCTAACTTGAACATAATATTTCCCACTGTCCTGTCGTCTCTCTCTGACACTGATCCAGGATCATCTGAGAACTGAGTTCATGTTCTTCTGAGAAGGACCTGGTTCAAACATGATGTCAGTGTGACCTCTGTCTCATCTTTCTCCTGAGCTCATCATCATCTTCACTTTTACTGAACACAGGGAACTGTGTGTGTGTGTGTGTGTGTGTGTGTGTGTGTAACTTATCCTGGTTCAGATCTCAGAGGTCATGGTGTCCTTCAGGATCAGGTACAGTCTGCAGACCCTCAGGAGATCAGTGATCAATACTCTAATGTACAAACAATCAATAATAACCCTGCAGTGATGTTACTGATGTTACACACTAACAGCACAGTGTGTCTGTATTTATTTTACCTGTGGTTCAGCGACATGATCAAACCGATCAAACTGATCAAACTGGTCAAACTGGTCTGGTTCCGTCAGAACATTAAATCTTCATGTTTACAAGTCAGATTTGTTTCTTTGTAAAATTATTCAAACAATCAAATATTTAAATATTCATAGATTCACTTTCTGTCAGTCAGCTGATTGGTCCACTGATTCACCTCTGACCTGCTGTGTGTCACTTTCTGTAGTTATTAGGCAGTGGTCAGTCAGTAGTGTCTGTAGTGATCTAGTGTCTGTAGTGATCTGTCAGTAGTGTCTGTAGTGATCTACTGTCTGTAGTGATCTAGTGTCTGTGGTGATCTGTCAGTAGTGTCTGTAGTGATCTGTCAGTAGTGTCTGTAGTGATCTAGTGCCTGTAGTGATCTGTCAGTAGTGTCTGTAGTGATCTAGTATCTGTGGTGATCTGTCAGTAGTGTCTGTAGTGATCTGTCAGTAGTGATCTAGTGCCTGTAGTGATCTGTCAGTAGTGTCTGTAGTGATCTACTGTCTGTAGTGATCTAGTGTCTGTGGTGATCTGTCAGTAGTGTCTGTAGTGATCTGTCAGTAGTGTCTGTAGTGATCTAGTGCCTGTAGTGATCTGTCAGTAGTGTCTGTAGTGATCTAGTATCTGTAGTGATCTGTCAGTAGTGTCTGTAGTCATCTAGTATCTGTGGTGATCTGTCAGTAGTGTCTGTAGTCATCTAGTATCTGTAGTGATCTGTCAGTAGTGTCTGTAGTGATCTGTCAGTAGTGTCTGTAGTGATCTAGTGCCTGTAGTGATCTGTCAGTAGTGTCTGTAGTGATCTAGTATCTGTGGTGATCTGTCAGTGGTGTCTGTGGTGACCTAGTGTCTGTAGTGATCCGTCAGTAGTGTCTGTAGTGATCTAGTGTCTGTGGTGATCTGTCAGTAGTGTCTGTAGTGATCTGTCAGTAGTGTCTGTAGTGATCTAGTATCTGTGGTGATCTGTCAGTAGTGTCTGTAGTGATCTAGTGTCTGTAGTGATCTGTCAGTAGTGTCTGTAGTCATCTAGTATCTGTAGTGATCTAGTGCCTGTAGTGATCTGTCAGTAGTGTCTGTAGTGATCTAGTATCTGTGGTGATCTGTCAGTAGTGTCTGTGGTGATCTAGTGTCTTTAGTGATCTAGTGTCTGTGGTGATCTAGTGTCTGTAGTGATCTGTCAGTAGTGTCTGTAGTGATCTACTGTCTGTGGTGATCTGTCAGTAGTGTCTGTAGTGATCTGTCAGTAGTGTCTGTAGTGATCTAGTATCTGTGGGGATCTGTCAGTAGTGTCTGTAGTGATCTAGTGTCTGTAGTGATCTGTCAGTAGTGTGTGTAGTCATCTACTGTCTGTGGTGATCGGTCAGTAGTGTCTGTAGTGATCTAGTGTCTGTGGTGATCTGTCAGTAGTGTCTGTAGTCATCTAGTGCCTGTAGTGATTTGTCAGTAGTGTCTGTAGTGATCTAGTATCTGTGGTGATCTGTCAGTAGTGTCTGTGGTGATCTAGTGTCTTTAGTGATCTAGTGTCTGTGGTGATTTAGTGTCTGTAGTGATCTGTCAGTAGTGTCTGTAGTGATCTACTGTCTGTGGTGATCTGTCAGTAGTGTCTGTAGTGATCTAGTTCCTGGAGTGATCTGTCAGTAGTGTCTGTAGTGATCTACTGTCTGTGGTGATCTGTCAGTAGTGTCTGTAGTGATCTGTCAGTAGTGTCTGTGGTGATCTGTCAGTAGTGTCTGTAGTGATCTAGTGTCTGTAGTGATCTGTCAGTAGTGTCTGTAGTGATCTACTGTCTGTGGTGATCTGTCAGTAGTGTCTGTGGTGATCTAGTGTCTGTAGTGATCTAGTGCCTGTAGTGATCTGTCAGTAGTGTCTGTAGTGATCTACTGTCTGTGGTGATCTGTCAGTAGTGTCTGTAGTGATCTAGTGCCTGTAGTGATCTGTCAGTAGTGTCTGTAGTGATCTAGTAGCTGTGGTGATCTGTCAGTAGTGTCTGTAGTGATCTAGTGCCTGTAGTGATCTGTCAGTAGTGTCTGTAGTCATCTACTGTCTGTGGTGATTGGTCAGTAGTGTCTGTAGTGATCTAATGTCTGTGGTGATCTGTCAGTAGTGTCTGTAGTGATCTGTCAGTAGTGTCTGTAGTGATCTAGTGCCTGTAGTGATTTGTCAGTAGTGTCTGTAGTGATCTACTGTCTGTAGTGATCTAGTGTCTGTAGTGATCTAGTATCTGTGGTGATCTGTCAGTAGTGTCTGTAGTGATCTGTCAGTAGTGTCTGTAGTCATCTAGTATCTGTGGTGATCTGTCAGTAGTGTCTGTAGTGATCTAGTGCCTGTAGTGATCTGTCAGTAGTATCTGTAGTGATCTGTCAGTATTGTCTGTAGTCATCTAGTATCTGTGGTGATCTAGTGTCTGTAGTGATCTGTCAGTAGTGTCTGTAGTGATCTAGTGCCTGTAGTGATTTGTCAGTAGTGTCTGTAGTGATCTAGTGCCTGTAGTGATCTAGTGTCTGTAGTCATCTAGTACCTGTAGTGATCTGTCAGTAGTGTCTGTAGTGATCTGTCAGTAGTGTCTGTAGTGATCTAGTATCTGTGGTGATCTGTCAGTAGTGTCTGTAGTGATCTAGTGTCTGTAGTGCTCTGTCAGTAGTGTCTGTAGTCATCTACTGTCTGTGGTGATCGGTCAGTAGTGTCTGTAGTCATCTAGTATCTGTAGTGATCTAGTGCCTGTAGTGATCTGTCAGTAGTGTCTGTAGTGATCTAGTATCTGTGGTGATCTGTCAGTAGTGTCTGTGGTGATCTAGTGTCTGTAGTGATCTAGTGTCTGTAGTGATCTGTCAGTAGTGTCTGTAGTGATCTGTCAGTAGTGTCTGTAGTGATCTAGTATCTGTGGTGATCTGTCAGTAGTGTCTGTAGTGATCTAGTGTCTGTAGTGATCTGTCAGTAGTGTGTGTAGTCATCTACTGTCTGTGGTGATCGGTCAGTAGTGTCTGTAGTGATCTAGTGTCTGTAGTGATCTAGTGTCTGTAGTGATCTGTCAGTAGTGTCTGTAGTGATCTAGTGCCTGTAGTGATTTGTCAGTAGTGTCTGTAGTGATCTAGTGCCTGTAGTGATCTGTCAGTAGTGTCTGTAGTGATCTAGTATCTGTGGTGATCTGTCAGTAGTGTCTGTGGTGATCTAGTGTCTTTAGTGATCTAGTGTCTGTGGTGATTTAGTGTCTGTAGTGATCTGTCAGTAGTGTCTGTAGTGATCTACTGTCTGTGGTGATCTGTCAGTAGTGTCTGTAGTGATCTAGTGTCTGTAGTGATCTGTCAGTAGTGTCTGTAGTGATCTACTGTCTGTGGTGATCTGTCAGTAGTGTCTGTGGTGATCTAGTGTCTGTAGTGATCTAGTGCCTGTAGTGATCTGTCAGTAGTGTCTGTAGTGATCTACTGTCTGTGGTGATCTGTCAGTAGTGTCTGTAGTGATCTAGTGTCTGTAGTGATCTAGTGCCTGTAGTGATCTGTCAGTAGTGTCTGTAGTGATCTAGTATCTGTGGTGATCTGTCAGTAGTGTCTGTAGTGATCTAGTGTCTGTAGTGATCTGTCAGTAGTGTCTGTAGTCATCTACTGTCTGTGGTGATCTGTCAGTAGTGTCTGTAGTGATCTAGTGTCTGTGGTGATCTGTCAGTAGTGTCTGTAGTGATCTAGTGCCTGTAGTGATTTGTCAGTAGTGTCTGTAGTGATCTAGTGCCTGTAGTGATCTAGTGTCTGTAGTGATCTAGTATCTGTGGTGATCTGTCAGTAATGTCTGTAGTGATCTAGTGCCTGTAGTGATCTGTCAGTAGTGTCTGTAGTGATCTACTGTCTGTGGTGATCTGTCAGTAGTGTCTGTAGTGATCTAGTGTCTGTAGTGATCTAGTGCCTGTAGTGATCTGTCAGTAGTGTCTGTAGTGATCTGTCAGTAGTGTCTGTGGTGATCTAGTGTCTGTAGTGATCTGTCAGTAGTGTCTGTAGTCATCTACTGTCTGTGGTGATCGGTCAGTAGTGTCTGTAGTGATCTAGTATCTGTAATGATCTAGTGCCTGTAGTGATTTGTCAGTAGTGTCTGTAGTGATCTAGTGCCTGTAGTGATCTGTCAGTAGTGTCTGTAGTGATCTAGTGTCTGTAGTGATCTAGTACCTGTAGTGATCTGTCAGTAGTGTCTGTAGTGATTTGTCAGTAGTGTCTGTAGTGATCTAGTGCCTGTAGTGATCTGTCAGTAGTGTCTGTAGTGATCTAGTGTCTGTAGTGATCTAGTACCTGTAGTGATCTGTCAGTAGTGTCTGTAGTGATCTGTCAGTAGTGTCTGTAGTGATCTAGTATCTGTGGTGATCTGTCAGTGGTGTCTGTGGTGATCTAGTGTCTGTAGTGATCTAGTGTCTGTGGCGATCTGTCAGTAGTGTCTGTAGTGATCTGTCAATAGTGTCTATAGTGATCTAGTGCCTGTAGTGATTTGTCAGTAGTGTCTGTAGTGATCTACTGTCTGTAGTGATCTACTGTCTGTAGTGATCTGTAGTAGTAGTTCTCAGTACCTTTGTAGGCAGCAGGTCAGACTGGTGAAGGATCATTTCCTCTGACATTAGCAGGGTTCTGTCAGTGCTGCACAGATCCAGAGGCTGAGAACAACAACATGGACACATGTAAACAACAACAACAAAACAACACTATCAGGACCGAAGAACAAACATTAATCAGCAGTAAACAAGAGGAACATGTTGTTGTTGTTGTGATAAACAAACAGATCTGTCAGTGATGAAGTTGAAACATTCGACCCTCAGAACATTGACACAGAAACAAACTGCTGTTATTCAGGTTCTCCTGGTTCTCTGACGCCGGTCCCTCGGCAGCAGTTTCCACCTGATTGGACTCACTCAGGAGATCAGAGGTGAAACAGGACGGGTTTGAACGCAGCTGAAGAAGTTCAACCTGCCAAAGACAATGATGGTGCACTTCTACTCTGCCATCATTGAGTCCATCTTCACCTCCTCCATCACCATCTGGTACGCTGCTGCCACTGCCAAGAACAAAAGCTGACTGCAGCGTATCATTCGCTCCGCCGAGAAGGTGATTGGCTGCAATCTGCCCTCCCTCCAGGACCTGTACGCCTCCAGGACTCTGAGGCGTACAGGTCCTGGAGGCGTACAGGTCCTGGAGGCATACAGGAAAGACTGTGGCTGATCCCTCCCTCCCTGGACACGCACTCTTTGAGACTCTCCCCTCTGGCAGAAGGCTGCGGTCCATCAGGACCAAAACCTCACGCCACAAAAACAGTTTCTTTCCATCTGCAGCTGGCCTCACCAACAAGACCAGAGACCCCCACCTACTCTGCCCCCCCACCCCCCCCCCGTAACACACAGTCGGACATCTCTTCATCATCTTGGTCATTGACCTGTCACACACTGCATTCTGTTGATTTTGCACATCTGTACTTTGCACAACTGTTATTTGCACACAACCCTGTTCATGTTTACAGCGTACATATTTTTTATATTACTATTATTATTGTTATTTGCAGTCAGATTTTATATTTGGCTGTTAATAGTATTTACTTTTTATACGTATGCTTCTAATTACTCTATATTTTTTATATACTTTATATTCTTTGTTATGCACCAATACACCAAGCCAAATTCCTTGTATGTGAAAACCTACTTGGCAATAAAACCGATTCCGATTCTGATTCTGTATGAGAACACTGTTAGTGCTGCTCATAGTACCATCCTGAACTAAGGTGGTGGGAGGGCCTCGTCCAGAACCTTAACACCCATTCTTAGGTTGCTATAACAACCATTAACTCCATCAGCTCTGTCACCACTGCTGCTGTTGTTCCCACTGCACTGCTAACCGCCGTTTGTTTGTGACATCCAAGGTTATGATCAACCCGATGATCTGGTTCCAACATTTAGTGGGTTCTTCACACTTCAACAAAGTTTCATGAAGTTTTTCTGTCAAACAAACAACGTGGAACACACGACCTCGCTGGTGGACGAAACGTGAGATCAAACTGGAATATTTTGGTTCTAATTATCATACCTGAGCACACAGGAAGGAACAATCAGGGTTCTAAGGGTGTTCTAATATCTCTAAGTTCTGACCTGGACAGGGTTTGGAAAGAGGACAGTTCATTGGATCCAGTTTATGTTCTGAGCTCTTTGAGGGTCTCCAGTTCTGACATGTTCCTTTGGCTGCTCTGACAGGTTTAAGGTTCTAAATTATGTTCTAGATCTGGTGAAAGGTTATTGGATCAGCTCTGGATTCTGACCTTTATGACGATGTCCTAGGTTTGTATAAGAATCTGGGTCAGGTTAAAGGTTTTAGGTTCTGACCTGGACGAAGATGGGGAAGATGAGGGTTTTGGGCGCCAGGGTGACATAGGTTCCATAGGCAGAGCAGGGAAGATGTGATTGGACGATGGTGCAGTTCTGGTAGTTGCCGTAGTTACTGGGTGGGGATGATGAAGAGGAGGTGGTAGGGGGCGGGGGCAGGGTGGAGGTACAGCCGGTGAAGGGTCTCCGTAATGACCCAGGTTGAGGGTCATGGAGGAGGTTCTGACCTCTGCTGGGGTGAGTCTGATACAGACGACCTGCAGATCAGTGACATCACAGGTTCTATCAGATCATGATCAATATGTTTATCAATACTCAGAGTGGATGATCAATAATCAGTGTGATCGTACCGATCGTTCCGTTTCTGTCATGATAAACCGGCTGCAGCAGCTGAAACAGAAACACAGAGCAGATGGAGAACATGTTGGGTTACAGCAGAACATCGTCAGGATCGTTTTTAAAGAGCTGTCAGTAGATGATTTTATATCTGAGTTCTAGTTGAGCTTCAGGGAACATGAACAGTGTAAAGGTGTCGCGGTTCTAAGATGTGTTCTCATGCAGGGAAGATTATCAGTGACCTTCTAGATCAGCTGATTCAGCTGGTTCTACACCATGTTCGATGTTTAATGAATGGTTGTATGTTGGGTTCTACATCAGGAGGAACACCATCAGTCATGCTGTGGTTCTACTGAAATGTTCTAGATCAGCCGAAAGGCTCCAGATGAGATTCGGGGTCAGGTGCATCCAGACGTGGTTCTGGAGGAGGTTCTGTCTTGTGATAAGGAGACACACTTTGAGACACTTGTTGACTCCGCCTCCTCAGACTTACCTGTCCTCCTGGACTGACAGGTGACAGGATGATGTAATTGTCTCCATGTGATGATGTCACACGGGTTCCCTTCAGTGTGGTGGCGTGAGATGAGTACTCCGTCACCTCTTCCTCCTCCTCCTCCTCCTCCTCCTCCTCCTCCTCCTCATGGTTCTCCTTCCTGTCCCTCCACAGAGAACCCAGAGCTCCCAGACTGGAGCGGACCACTGACCCCTGACCTTGCCTGCGGCCATGTTTACTGTGGGCAGGGTGAGGCAGCAGCTTCCTACCTGTTGTCTAGGAGACAGGGGAGGAGACGTGTCACTTCTTGTTGTGACCAGCAGGTGTCAGAGGATTAGTTTAAACACTCACCTTATTGTGTGTTGGTGGGCGGAGCAAAGCATCACTTCCTGTCCTGAGCTCAGGTGGACCTCGCCACACCACCAACATGATCTGAGACGAACAACTCCTGAACACAGATGGACAGACGGACGTTTTAATGATGACAGCAAAACTAAACTAACTAAAATTCTAAAACAGGAAGTCAGACTCTCACGGGCTCACCTGATAGCGTGAGCGACGTCGACACACTTCCAGGTTTCTACAGGAAGTCCGTTGAGCTGCAGGATGGAGTCTCCCTGACGGAGCCCAGCCTGATGAGCCGGACCTCCTTCTCACACACACATACACACACACACACACACAGACACACACACAGGTTGTTATTACACACTCTGCAGACACTGACGCCTTCATCCAATCAGATGACAGAAAAGATCGTAAGAGCATTAAACTCCTCCCCCTCTGAGCTTCAGTCCACAAAACATCTGATGTTCAGACTTCATGAAATCAGCCTAATTATAACCTGATCGTCCTACAGCATCCGCTCAGATCATCAACGACATGCACGACAATCCATTATTTTATGTAGTGTGTCGACAACTGGTGCCACGTCTGAGATGCCTCATGACGTCCTGACACAAGCACTCGTCGATAGTCCAATGTTTTCACAGTGAAAAAAAATGATGAAGTTACACTAAAATTCTGTATTACTTTCATACAGCTTTGCACACACATTACTCTTGGATGGATTACTCGCGAATGCAGGGTCACACAGAAATGCCACACATATCACATGAAAGCCCAGGACCAGAGCTTTCCAGTGATGCCACACACATCATTGTGCAGTCATCCCATCATGCTGTAAATACAGATCAACTGTCTACAAAATAAAAACCTGACGAATTTCTTTACAATCCATGATACAGATCTTGTTATCAGTCACTTCATATAGTGAGGAATAATATTACTATTTTTCTATGATCTTAAATGTAAATATTGCATGTTTCTTTCAGATAAAACACATTTTTGACTTGTGAATGAGTCAATGGAATTTCTTGCAATAATGAAAAAATACTGGCAATCATGTCCGCCTGGCACAAACCACATGTTTTGGACAACTGTGAAGTGACAGAATGTCCCACCATCATGGTTCTTATATTGCCAGATTCCAGAGAGTCACCCCTCTTCATATATGGCAGAATATGTCATTTTCCAACTTGATATGCTGAGATACATGTAAAAATGTAAGAATTTAGTCATATGGATTTGTTTTTTTCATTGATATAAAAATTAATATAAAATACAGGCACATAGAAGGACATGAAATGATGGCAAATCTGGTTAGCCCTGATTGACCTGAAAAAAACAAGATATAGCATGTGTATGTAGCCTTTATAATGACTGTGATATGAGCTTGAAAGTAAAGGCAGGAAAAATACCCCAAAAAGGCCTAGGGCTGTCTCAGTGTAAATGCTCTCACCTGGATCCACAGCCTGGACTCTGACCGGACAGTCGCAGCAGATCGTGAATCCAAAACCATCTTTTCCTCGAACAACACTCACCTGAAGAGAGAACACACAACGTACTGTCAGCTCAGTACGAACATATACCTGCACACAGACATGTACCTGTGCTTCTACATGTGTCCAAACAGCTCTCGGTTAGTTTCTGACACAAACTCTGAATGTTCTTGTCTTTGTTTTGGTTCTGATGAAATGTTCTCAGCAGATAAACTGTCTGTGTGGTGGGTCAGGTTCCAGCCTGCAGGGGGCGCTGTGAGTCATGTTGACAGAGTCATCAGGTCTGTCTGGGTCCTGGTCTCCGGGCTGCAACAGTGTAAACACCAACAGGCGGAGGAAAGGTCGAGTCGTCCTGAGAGTTTTCTCTCCACAAAGGAAGTTAAATGTCCCTGAGTTCAGACTGACAGGCTGATATTAAAACTCCTGCAGGGAGGACGGAGATGCTGTGTCCACATTGTCCACACTGTCCGCTGACATTTCAACACACACACACACACACACACACACACACACACACACACACCCTATCCAGTAAGTGACATCACTGTGACATCAGCAGATGGAGGAGGAGACTGTAATGTTCTCTGTGTCACCTCAGTGCTGTCTGTCAATCATCTTCAAATCTTTAATGGTAAAAATTAATATGAATATTAATGACATCAGATTCAGTTATTTGACTCCGGAAAGGCCGACGCCCACTGACTAACCACTTCATTAAAAATACGAGAGGCAGTTCCTTTCAGTCCGATGCTCCACCTCCTCCACCACATTAACTCTGGCTCTTGAACCTGTTCAGGATGTTCAGAACCTCGGTGTTGTGTACAGAACTATCCTGTGGTTCCACCTGTTCTGAACAGAACATCACCTACAGTGGATGTTTCCTCAGGCTCACCTGCAGTAAACAGCTGTGACATCACAGTGATCACCTGAAGATTTTGTTCTGTTGTTACACAGATTTTATTTTGCCGTAGGGTGACCAGACGTCCCAGAAAATTCAGGACAGTCCCGAACTCCAAGCAGTTGTCCCGAATCCCAAATCCTGCCCTAATTGTCCCAAAAATGACACTAGAGCAGAGTCTGGAGGAGTTACTGCCTGATAAAACATTACAAACTGATCATGGTGGTTGAGTCGTCCTGCAGCTCCTGCCGGCTGCACATTCACTGCAGCAGTTCCTACATGAATTATGGGTGTTGTAGTTTTTAAATTGTGTACAGCAGTGGCGATGAAGTAGATGAAGAGAGTGCAAGTTGCAGCCGTGAGGACAGGGAAAGCATGCGAGAAGGAGTGATTTGCATGTTGCAGTGCAGCCTCTTGTTCTAACTGTTCAAAACTGTTCTACAAAGTGACAGGCCTGAATGTACCAGGCGTCTTTTATTTTGTTAGCTTCTATTTTTTATTGAGTTTAAAGGACAAGTGCACTTACACTGATCACTTCCGTTAAATAAAACGAGAAATTGGAAAAGATTGAAAAAAAACATTAAAATTAAATTAGGGAGCTGATCACAGATGTGTTGTCTGTGTGTTTTTACATCTGTTGTTGCTTTAATTCGCAGATCTGCTTTAAATGAAGCTGACATGTCATGACTGTCAACCCAACCTGTGGAATAAGACACGCCCACTGATGTCATCACTTCAGGTCAAGACACACCTGCTACCTTTGTTTCCAGCTGAGAACCAACACACTCTCACTGTGACCTGGTCACTTGTCCACGTTTGGTCGTGGGTTAGGACCAGGTGGTGCACAGAGCAGTGTGTAACTGCTCAGAAATATTCTCACTAATATAACTGTTAACGTCCCTCATTAACATGGTTACTGCTGCTGAACAACAGGAAGGTTTACAGAAATGTTTGACTGATGTTCATTCACCTTCTTCAGCCATTGATCAGGGCTTAAAAACCCACATCAGCCTGAGAGGAGGCCTGCAGGCAAAACTCAGGGCAAAAACACCTCAGTGATGAAGAACTGAAGAGTTCAAGTCTCTGTTTGAACAACGAGTGTTTGTGGAGGACATGGACAAGTTCAAACAACACACACACACACACACACATGCACACACTGTGATACACACTCTCAAATACACACACATGCATACGTACTTCTGTTTTTGTGAGGACCTTTGTTAAAACATTCCCAGGCCTCTCTCCCTGAACTTAACTATCAGGACTACCTGCCTAACCTCAGCCCCTAACCTGAATCTAAACCTGGTTCTAACCTGAACCATAGACCAGGTTTTTACCCTCAAACAGGTTTTTGAATGAATTAGGACCAGCCAGAATGTCCTCTCTTTACAAAACGTCCTCACTCTGTTGTTAAAATACTTCTGGTCCTCACTATGTAGTGTGTACAAGAACACAGTGACACACACTCTGTGTCTCTCACACACACACACTCTGTGTCTCTCTCTCTCACACACACACACACACACTCTGTCTCTGTCTCTCTCTCTCTCTCTCTCTCTCTCTCTCACACTCACACACACACACACACACACACACACACACACGTGTGAAGCTGGTTTAAACATGACATATTAAAGTTTTAGTATCTGACCTGCTAGACTACAAACACACACAGGAAACTCTGGAGGTTTAACAGGAAATGACAAACAGCCTGTGGTGACATCACATTGTGCAGCCAATCAGAGGAGACGTTTGTTTCCACATGAACTGATGTTTGTCAGTGAATATCTGTCAGACCAAACCCCCTCCAGAAAACTGACTATTTAAGAACACTGGACTCCTCAGGTTCTACTGGACCCTGCTGGGTTGTACTGGACCCTGCTGGGTTGTACTGGAGCCTGCTGGGTTCTACTGGACAGAGGTGAGACAGAAAAAGTTCTGCAGGTCCAGCAGAGTGAAGCAGTGAGGAGACGACATGTTCTCGTCCTGTTTTAGAAAACGTTCTCACTCTGTATAAACCTGGTTTCACATCTGACATGTAGAACAGGTCACATTTACTGAAGCAGAAACACAAGCACAATATTTAAGAGTTAAAAGTTAACATGTGTTCTCACACAGAACCCGTCTGATCCATCAGAACCACCTGAAGAACAGCTAATGGATGATTAATGTTATAAAACCTGTTCCTTTAACCAGGGGAACCAGACCTGAGGCAGACTCTGTCCAATGCAGACTCGACACAGACGGTGGATTGTGTGCATGTTGGTTTAGATCCTGATGCTCCAACCGTCCATCAGATCCTCCAACAGACTCTAACCACAGCCAATCAGGACCAGGAGCCAGGTCTGACCCACGGTCGTCCCAGACCTCTCTAAACCAGTACCAGGTCTGATCCAAGTCCAGGTTTACAGAACCTCAAGAGTCCTAACGTTCCCACAGAAGTTCCAGAAGAAGAGAAGGAAATGAATCCAGGTCCAGACTTCAGAAACAATCCAGAACAAGAGACCCAGGACCAGGTCTGAGCTAAGTCCAGCTGCTGAACCAGAGTGTGTGAGAGACTCAACTGATACTGGACCTTAGACAGCAGTGTGTGTGTGTGTGTGTGTGTGTTTTCAGGAAGTGTGTGTCTTATCGGCGGGATACATCCAGTGTTTTTGTGAGTCTGAATGTGTGTGTGTTTCCTGCTATTCTTCTGACTGCTGGTTCCCACACACACACACACACACACACACACACACACACACCCCGTGTTAACATTTTCATTCAGGAGTTACTGTTGTCTACACTGTAGACCAGGTCCTGGTCCTCCTCACATCCACACAACAACACTTTCCTCTGTAGTATTATTCTTCAGACTCTTACAGCACTGCAGCATCAACAGAACCTGCTGTGGTCCAAACTGGAGTCCGACTGGAGACTCAGGCTGTGTTCACACCTGTCCTGTTTGGTTCGGTTACAAACGAGCTCTGGTGCGGTTTGTTTGTGCAGGTGTGAACACACCAAAACAACCGGACCGAGACCTTCTTGAAGAGGTGGTCTCAGTCCGGTTCCAAAGGAACTCTGGTGCGGTTGGTTTGTGGTGAGAAGGTGTTTCCGACCTGGATGTGAAGCAACTGCAGTCACATGACACATTGTTTGGGTTAAACATGAGCATGTTACAGTCCTGGAGGATTATTAATGTGCACCTCCTCCTGTACTGCCTTAATATGCACATTCAGCACATCCAATGCATCAAAACATTGTTTTCTAGTTGGAGCCGCGCCTCGTTTTCAAACTGTATGCTTTGACTAAAATGAACAATGACAGCAATATAGTCCACGATGAGCAGCGCTAAAATCAACCTGCGTAGTTGTCCCTCCATTGTGACATTAGAAAGTGTCACATTTATCTTGCAAGTGTACTCTTCTTCAACGTTTGCTTTACTTCCTGGATTTTTCCCACATGGAAATTCTGACCAATCAAGAGCAGCTTTCTCACACAAGGCATTTGATCTGGTCCTCTTGTAAATGCTGCCGTGAGAACACGAACCAACTCTAGGCAATTATACAACTTTGGAACAACATGAGTCCCTGATTCAGACCAGAGGAGGCCACTCTAGGGCTGACAGCAGCCTGAGACACCTGATGTCAGAAACACACTCAGTGGGTCACATGACCTGGATGCTACCAACTGTTTTGTTGATGCATCAGATGACCAGGCACCATCTTTGGGTCCAGTATCCTGTTCTATAACACATCTATCGTCTCTGCTGGGTCATGTGACGAGGAGACACTCTGCATTTCTTTACCCCTCCTATAGTACGCAGTTCGCTCGGTTCAGAGGTTCATTGTTTTCAGGGTTACTTGGGTTCAGGTTCAGCTGGGTTTAGGTTCAGCTGGGTTTAGGTTCACCTGGGTTCAGGTTCACCTGGGTTTAGGTTCACCTGGGTTTAGGTTCACATGGGTTTAGGTTCACATGGGTTCAGGTTCACCTGGGTTTAGGCTCAGCTGGATTTAGGTTCAGATGGGTTTGGGTTCACCTGGGTTTAGGCTCAGCTGGGTTTAGGTTCAGATGGGTTTAGGTTCACTTGGGTTTAGGCTCAGCTGGGTTTAGGTCCACCTGGGTTTAGGTCCACCTGGGTTTAGGTTCACCTGGGTTTGGGTTCAGCTGGATTTAGGTTCAGATGGGTTTGGGCTCAGCTGGATTTAGGTTCAGATGGGTTTAGGTTCAGATGGGTTTAGGTCCACCTGGGTTTGGGTTCAGCTGGGTTCAGGGTTCAGGTGTACCTCAGTGAGGTTCCTCAGCAGCTTCAGGACCAACATGTCTCTGTTTTATAATCTCAGTGAGCAGCAGCAGAAGATTCACTCAATAATTTATCACATGTGAATCTTTGATGAGTCTCTGAAGGAAAGCACACTGAGTCTGTTTCTGATGATGACATCACTGATCTGATCTGATTGGTCTACAATAACATGAGCATGTTAGCTGCTTAGCAGCCTCTTTGATCAGTGGGATCCTCCCTGAGCAGATCCACGTCGTGGAGGATCAGACTCTAATATTAGCGACACGGATTAAATCTTGACGTCTTGTTTTTTCAGCAGGATCATAAAATAAAAACCTCAAACTTTAGCAGACAGTTTCTCTGCAGTCATTAATCTGTGAGGTTATCTCACTGTGTCTGTGTCATGTGACAGTGGGCGGGGACTCACCGTTAGTCGCTGGGTTCTGCTGCTGTCTCTGGTCGCCTGGCACTGGGTGGTGTTAAAGTTCAGGGTGGAGACGGAGCTGCTGTAGGTGGTGGGGTGGAGGCTCTGAGGGCAGCTGGAGGTCAGGCTGTGGTTGGTCAGATCTCTGAGTCCAGAGGTGGAGGTGGAGGTAGAGGTGATGGAGGTGGTGACTTGGTTGAGCTTGGTTGTGGTGGAGGTGGTGGAGGTGATGTGGTTCAGGTCAGTATCCGGGGCAGACTCTGGAGTCCTCCGGAGATCTGCAGCAAGCAAATAACCACCATCATCATCATCAGTACCTGCTGCATCATCCCAGGACCAGGCCGTGTTCTTCCAGAACATCCTGACCGTTCTCAGACCAGACCAGGACCAGACTGGACCAGAACAGACCAGACCAAGACAGATCAGACCAGAATGGACTGGACCAGGACTGAGCAGACCAAGACTGAGCAGACCAGGGCGAACTAGACTGAGACAGACCGGACCAAGATGGACCAGACCAGGACAGACCAGGACAGATCAGATCAGGACTGATCCCTGGTCCTGGATCACAGTTGAACCTGCAGCCGACTGAAGTTAAACCTGAAGCATATATTTTTGTCTGAAACCTCTCCAATAGCAGCATCAGATCTTAAATCTCTGCGTTCACACTTGAGTCTGAGAAGTAAAGAAGAACAGTTATGATGACAGGACTCGTTCAGATCCTAAACCAGCAACCTGCAGAACCTAGACCAGAACCAGAACACAGACAGAAGTCTTCGTCCACCCTGATGCTCTGAACTCTGAAGGACTGAAAGACAAACTGAGTTTAACTGAAGGTGTTAAAGTACGACGACCGAATGATGCTCCGTCTGCTGATGTCACCACTGACAGGACCTGATGATAGTTCAGTTCAGTTCCTGGGTGGTGGTGATGAAGATGATGAAGATGATGAAGATGATGCGTCCTCCAGCTGCAGAAACAAACTGACTCTCTGTCTCTGATCTGTTCGAATGAGAGTGTGTGATCAGAGAGGTGGGGGGAGGGGCTAACACTGAGATACATGCAGTCGGGGGGGGGCAGAGGTATTGTGAGGGTCACATGGTTACCGGGCACTTTCTCATCACCATGGTAACCATGTGGACCCCTGAGGAGAGAGTCAGTTTAATCTATATGTGTGTGTGTGTGTGTGTGTAAACATCTGATCTGTTCCAGTCTCTAAAGATCCTACGCTCTGTCCGACACTTGAACTCATCTCATTTACATGTTCCAGTCGTCATGGCGTCAGGTGGAGGGTTCATATATCAGACGTAGAAATTGATCTGTGGATATAATAAACTTTGACATCAAATTAAATTGAACTTTAGAACAACAGCTGATAAACTGAAGGAAACATTTCAGGATGAACGTGAATGAATGAACAGAGAGAATTTAAAACTCCATCACTTTAAAATACAGAAACACATCTGGGCTGTGTTGGACTCGGGGGGGGGTGGGGGGGGGCACATGTCCAAAAAGAGGTCACACATATATTTAATGACTTCATCTGAGGCCCAGATCTGTTCATACTGAGTATCACCGAGGAGACGTGACAGACGGGGAGCAGCTTCTTGTCACACCTCCACTGACAGAAGGAAATCAAATGTGTTGCACCTGAAATAATTTCAGTTTCAGTGTCAGTAAAGTTTCTGTCTCTGTTTGCTCCATGTGTCCGCAGGTTGACAGGATGCACCTGTCCACAGTAATTATCACCGCCATATATGGTGTCACTGGATATTCATGGGCGGAGCTGTATGGTAATTGTTGACTGGCGTTAGCGCTCTGTCAGATTATGATTGATTGGCGATTATGAACATAAACACCTGCCTACGATCACATCTGAGTTTTCCGCAGCGTTCGTGAATCCGGTGGAGGTTTTTAGTACCGAGGTTTTTAATGTTCAGATCGACTCACAGATTTACTGATGTTTCATGAATGCGACACGACCTCTCCACTTGGTCTCCACCACCTCCTGAAGGAAACACCTGTTCTGAATGGTTCTCTCAGAGTTGAATGCATGACTGAGCTTCATCAACATGACTGACTCTGGTGTAAACCAATCAGCTGTGAGCAGGGTCACATGATGGAGCTTTAAAAGCTTTCAGCCAGTCACAGTGCAGCATCATCATCAGATGGCTTTAACTCACCGCAGAGTGTTGGAACATCCTCTGGGCTCCTCATTGGTTTGTTCCTCTGTGATGTCACTCTCAGGTGTTTGCTCCACCCAAGCTCCTCCCCGAGCAGGTAGAACCAACCAGTGACAGTCTACCGACACAGAGGGGGCGGGGCCGACAGGTGGTTGA